>NC_092147.1:42630080-42782580 GCF_045791955.1 Oncorhynchus clarkii lewisi
CTTGTTCTGGTGCCTGAGCGCTGTACTCAGATTATTGCATGGTGTGCTTTTTCCGTAAAGCTTTTTTGAAATCTGACACAGCGGTTGCATTAAGGAGTAGTTTATCTATAATTCCATGCATAACGCTTGTATCTTTTATCAATGTTTATTATGAGTTTTTCTGTAAATTGAAGTGGATCTCTGCAAAATCACTGGATGTTTTGGAAGCAAAACTGAACATAACGCGCCTATGTAAACTGAGATTTTTGGATATAAATATGAACTTTATCGAACTAAACATATATGTATTGTGTAACATGAAGTCCTATGAGTGTCATCTGATGAAGATCATCAAAGGTTAGTGATTAATTTTATCTCTATTTCTGCTTTTTGTGACTCCTCTCTTTGGCTAGAAAAATGGCTGTGTTTTTCTGTGACTAACCTAACATAAACGCATAATCGTCGTAAAGCCTTTTTGAAATCGGACACTGTGGTGGGATTAACAACAAGTTTATCTTTAAAATGGTGTATAATACTTGTATGTTTGAGGAATTTTAATTATGAGATTTCTGTTGTTTGAATTTGGCGCCCTGCGCTTTCACTGGCTGTTGTCATATCGATCCTGTTGACGGGATTTGAGCCGTAAGAAGTGTTAAATAAAATAAAATCAAAGTTTGTCACGTATGTTGCTCTCGATGTTGCAGCTGTAGTACCTTTTGAGGATCTCAGGACCTATGCCAAATCTTTTTAGTTTCCTGAGGGGGAATAGGCGTTTGTCGTGCCCTCTTCACGACTGACTTGGTGTGCTTGGACCATTCTAGTTTGTTGGTGATGTGGACACCAAGGAACTTGAAGCTCTCAACCTGCTCCACTACAGCCCCGTCGAAGAGAATGGGGGCGTACTCGGTCCTCCTTTTCCTGTAGTCCACAATCATCTCCTTAGTCTTGGTTACGTTGAGGGATAGGTTGTTATTCTGGCACAAACCCGGCCAGGTCTCTGACCTCCTCCCTATAGGCTGTCTCGTCATTGTCGGTGATCAGGCCTGCCAGTGTTGTGTCATCTGCAAACTTAATGATGATGTAGGAGTCGTGCCTGGCCATGCAGTCGTGGGTGAACAAGGAGTACAGGAGGGAACTGAGCACGCACCCCTGGGGGGCTCCGGTGTTGAGGATCAGCGTGCAGATGTGTTGCTACCTACCCTCACGACCTGGGGACCTCAGGAAGTCCAGGATCCAGTTGCAGAGGGAGGTGTTTAGTCCCGAAGGTCCTTAGCTTAGTGATGAGCTTTGAGGGTAATATGCTGTTGAACCCTGAGCTGTAGTCAATGAATAGCATTCTCACGTAGGTGTTCCTTTTGTCCAGGTGGGAAAGGGCAGTGTGGAGTGCAATAGAGATTGCATTATCTGTGGATCTGTTTGGGCAGTATGCAAATTGGAGTGGGTCTAGGGTTTCTGGGATAATGGTGTTGATGTAAGCCATGACCAGCCTATCAAATGTAGCAGCCTATACACCTAAACATTAGCGATCTGACACAAAGTATTGCATGGGAAACAAGAGCCTTTTTCAGTCTGATCAATTGTAGGCTACTAACAACAGCAGCTGCATAGTCTAGCCTACTATGCTCTCTGTCCCTCTGTCCAGGGTAAACAAAGCAGTAACCTTGTGTATTTACAGCCCGTTTGTTTGTGGGAATATGTGAATAGGATCAAATTTGGTTTATATTTAAAATTGGGCTGACTAGGTTACCTAGACTTTATCAATCAGCCCTATTGTGTGGGAGGAGGGGAAGGGCCAGAGAGTGAGAGGAAATGATTAACTGGAATTAATCAGTAAACACAACAGCTGACATAGACTGTGAGTTATTTTTTCACTAGGCCTACAGTTACATAGGGCAGGAGTACACGATGCAAACCAGCATAAAGAGAGCTCAGACCTGTAAGGTTTATTGTCCAATCATGTTGCTTTCTCTGTGTCTGTGTATAGGAAACCCCCCTAGTCCTTTTAAAAATATAATTCATATGAAAAGTACAATGTTGCTGCAGTTTGACAGGGTTTTCATCCTCCCCAAGGCCAGGAGTTTTTCCAGGAGTTTGTTTAAACCATGTGACCTGATTAGAAAAACTCTGGTCCGTTTTAGCCCGTTTTACCTTGTCGGGTTACCAGATCAGGAAAAACTATGGGCCCCAGAATTTCTCTTCCGCCACACCACTCTGGGACCTGTGGCGCAAACTGCAAACAGGAAGGATGATCTTATTTACAAGCAAGCAGTGAGTGTGTGAGTACTGTATGTGCTTGTGTGTGTGTGAGTGAGTGCCTGTGTTTGCGTGCCAGTGTGTGCCAGTGTGTGTGTTTGCATGCCTGTGTGTGCATGAGTGCGTGCGTCTGTGTGTGTGCCAGTGTGTGCGTTTAATTGAATTTCATGCCTGTACTATACGGTGTGTGTACGTGCACTACAATTCAGAACAGCTATGGAGAGTGAATGTTAAAGCAAACCCATCACTCACTGTCCGAATATCAATAGTGCTGTGAAATGCCACCGTGGCGACTAAGCGCCACCTTGACAATAATCAATGAAAATGTCGACTCAGGGGAACCATTCGGTTGGTTGACATAATAGTTAAATAGGAAGCCAGATGCTCAAAGTAATTTCCATGTGAAACGATGAACTCCCCAGGTGTACTTCTAGAGTCTGCTGGTCCACTATGTCTTCGGTGAAATGCCAGACTCAATGTTTTATTATTACTACGTAACTTCAACAACTTGATGTTTCAGCCGCACTGAAATGAAGTCCACCTTCAACTGAAACGGTAGAAACGGAACAGAAAGTGAAATTGGCTCACTGGTTATTTTTATGCATTGCTAACATAGTGCAGTATTTCATCCATTCCACCCTTGAGTTCAGAGAGCTGGAAATCGTGTGGTTTTACATACAAATGCTGCCAGATCCTATGTGAGTCCATTGAGCCGTGAGGCAGCATGAGCAGAAAAGGCTGGTCCCTCCAATCTACCCCAGTCTCTTTAATGACTCCCATCTCTATTAGACACACTCCTAATGTCTGGAATAGAGGGGTGTTTTATGGCCTCCACACACACACACTAAGCCAGGCACATGGTCCCTCTTGTCTCTGTGACTGCAGGCCTGTGACCCTTAGAGCAGTGACCTGGAGGCAATCATGGCTCTGTAGTAAAACCAGTAAGACTGTAACAGAGTAGCTGTCCACTCTCAGGTCTGGCATATGTACACACACACACACACACACACACACACACACACACACACACACACACACACACACACACACACACACACACACACACACACACACACACATGCTCACAAATTCAGACTCACATGTCACACACACACATTTCTTTGTGTGAGGCAGTGGGGATGTTGGCGTCACGACATGGTTACTGGTCTCTGAGGTTTGATGGGACCCTTCCTGTCACTAATGGCACTGTGCCTTAACGAGGTGTGATGCCTGGCCGGGAGGGAGGCATGGTGGCTTGGCCCTGAGGGTGCCCCTGGATAGTGACTGCTCTGTTGTCTGGTTCTCTCTCTGTCAGTCAGGAAGCATGGTGACCGGACCTCTGGAGAGAGAGGTTAACAATGATGGGACTATGAGGAGAGAGGACTACCAGCCCCAGGCACACTGTCTGACTGGGGGAAGTAGACTGGAGGGGAGATGGAGAGGAGAGGAGAAGGCATGCAGAGAGAGGGATGAGATGAAAGAGAGGAGCAGAGGAAGAAGGAGCCCATTGGGCAAAAACTGCTTGAATCAACATTGTTTCCACGTCATTTTAACCTAAATCCAATGACATGGTGACATTTGTTGTTCATTTCGCGTGGAATATAGGTTAGTTGACAAAAGCCCAGTGGGAGGTCAGTTCAGGAGTGTCGATCGTGCCACGCTGAATTAGAGCAGACATGATCAGAATGATTCCCCTAAATGGCCATCGTGTGTGCAAGCATTCCTGTGTGTGTGTGTCTGTCGTGAAAACTGAGTAACACTTGATCATCCTATAGGTCATGTTCTCAGGCCAGTGTGAGTTCACAACAGAGCACGTATGACAACACTGTCCCCCTACCTCTTACTCACCATATCAAACCAGTGGCTCTCTGTTCAACCACAAACATACCTCTCTATACTCTGATGACAAATGGGGGTGTGACCTTATTCAGTGTATGGTTGTGACATAGGAGCATTTGGCTCTAATGCCATAGGAATGGAGTAGGTGGAATTCAATCTCTTCATCACACACCACTTTGACTCATCTGCATTCAAAGGGTGGTGGGGGCACTGGAGTTATTGACCCACCCCCGAGCCTACTGTCACATGACCACTGCATTGGTGGGAATGGAATAAAAACACAGACAATTGACTGAGACACGTGGAACATCATTTTAAACAAAATCTTAATGATTGCTAGAAAATCTGATTCAGGAGCTGCGCCTTCATTGACTGAATTTTTTTCAGTCATCACCCACCTCATCCATCTATCCCTCCCTCGGCCTCTCTCTCTTTCTCTACCTCTCTCTGGCTCCCCTCTCTCATCCTCTCTATCACCGTCACCCTCCCTCTCTCCTTTGAGGGGGAGTAATTGTGTGAGGGTCAGCACCTGACAGCCGCGGCCAGTAGCAGCAGCAGCGACAGCAGATGAGAGCCATTGGCTTCCTCCCCACTCTCTGGCCCTTCCCCTCCTCCCACACAATAGGGCTGATTGTCTGCGCGACACACACCCACACACATATACACACAGAAGGGGTCTTACTGTGTGGGTAACGCTCCCCGGCCATATGCCCCGTCACCGTTGGAATGTGATTATCTACACAAGCTACGGATTGGAAACACACAGAGAAGAGACAGAGAGGAGAAAGGAGGGAGAGGTACGTTGAAGTTATAGTAAGTAAGAGAGCGTGTGAGAGAGAGAAAAGCAGGACGAGAGAGAGAGAGAGAGGGAGGGGAGGGGAGGGTGAAAAGGCGATGTAGACGGAGAGAGAAGGGAGGATGGGGCGAAAGCAGCAAGGCAGTAGTTTAGCGCGAACCCTGACCCTGCCTGTGTGCCTCTGTGAGGGCGAGAGGAACGGAGAGAGAGAGAGGTCGATTTTTCCTCATCATTCTGGCTTAAGTGTAACAAGGAGAAGGATATCCTATCTCTGTGGATGGTAGCTGTTGACTCTGACACACAGACCCATGCTGGACTAACGGAAGCCTTGTCTCAGGTCAGTGGGTTTTTCTCTGGTAGACGGACTGGACTTAAGCTCTCTGGTACACTGTAGCCACCGAGGGCACAACGCTGTGTTCACAGCTGTATTATACAGACAGGGGTGTTTATCTCTGGTCCCAGAGCAGCGAGAGGAGCAGTCTACTGCTACTGAATACTGAATACTGGGGTAAAATGTGGGGTTGTTGTTAGTCTGGTGACACACAGAGCTGATGTTTAGTATTCCGAGTAGACTGTCGGTTACACAAAGGGAGGAACACCTCACAAACGAGGGACCTTACACCACAGGATGTGCCTAAGATAGCATGATAAGTATAGCAGGGAGTGTGAGGGGTGTTTGTGTGTGTGTGTGTGTGTGTGTGTGTGTGTGTGTGTGTGTGTGTGTGTGTGTGTGTGTGTGTGTGTGTGTGTGTGTGTGTGTGTGTGTGTGTGTGTGTGTGTGTGTGTGTGTGTGTGTGTGTGGCTGTGGCTGTGGCTGTGGCTGTGCCTGGGGGTAGGAGGGGTATTAAGATGCAAGCAGGCTTTGTTTGTTGGCTGAGCCCCAGTGCTGCAGCCTCTCTTAGTAGTACACATACAAAACACACACACACTTGCAAAACACACACATGTGATTTGCATACACACACTGACACACATGTGGAGGACTACTGCAGTTAGCCTTCTTGGCCACTGTTACAGCCCTTATCTATCCCCGGGGTGTGCTCTAGCAGAGATGTTAGCCACACCAGCTGCATGTAAGCGTTGCCATAGCCTACCCTGCTGTAGCTGAAGCTGCTATTTCACCTTGCTGTTAGAGCTGCAACAGTATCTGTTGTTATTCCCAATGGTGTTTATCTTCAACTGTTAGCTTTCCTTTGCCATATCTGAAGTCATCAACTCTTGTTGCTGTGTAGCTCAATCTGATAGTGATAGATACCCTAGTAGTTAAACCATTAGCTTCACCTGCTACAAAATGTTAGCTGTAGCCATGGGGTCTTGCTGAGACTGGACTGTAACTGTTAGTGGTCCCCGCGTTTCCTGCTGTGTTGTTGAAACAGGCATGCAGGGCGACTCTAATGGCGCAATTCCACTAGAGGAACCAAGCCAGAACGTGCCGGAACCAGCACGAACTAGGCTTGTTGGTTGTTGGTTGTTTTCCATTTGTTGTGGAACTAGAAACAGGACTAGGTTTAATTTGCGGGAAAAACTGCTAATGAACGATGACGCATTTTGACAGAGATATTGTTGTGATCCTCGGTGGCTGGCATTTTTAAGTTTGGAGGAGGGAGACGCGCTGGAGTAGATAACCAGGAGTTTTGTTCCATCGTTTTCATTTTTGTTCGTGGGCAATAATGGAGACTGAACAAGAGGAGATACACAATGTAAGTTTTCATCATGGGAGGAGAGAATCGCTTCAGCTGGTTGAAAGACCGGTAGAACCGTTTTAGGCTGTAGATAGCACCTTTTTTTCTAAGAGTGTAGTGACATGTCTGCTGCTGGTGTCTGACTTCCTTTTATTGCTTGGACAAATTGTCCAAAATACAGTTATGAAGCTGTTGTTAAACGAGGCGGTCAGGGCCATCTCAGCCGCCCTGGCTGTCCTGTCTGCTGCCCTGGCTGTCCTCTCAGCTGCCCTGGCTGTCCTGTCTGCTGCCCTGGCTGTTCTGTCTGCTTCCCTGGCTGTCCTGGCTGTCCTGTCAGCTGCCCTGGCTGTCCTGTCTGCTGCCCTGGCTGTCCTGTCTGCTGCCCTGGCTGTCCTGTCTGCTGCCCTGGCTGTCCTGTCTGCTGCCCTGGCTGTCCTGTCTGCTGCCCTGGCTGTCCTCTCAGCCGCCCTGGCTGTCCTGTCTGCTGCCCTGGCTGTCCTCTCAGCTGCCCTGGCTGTCCTGTCTGCTGCCCTGGCTGTCCTGTCTGCTTCCCTGGCTGTCCTGGCTGTCCTGTCAGCTGCCCTGGCTGTCCTGTCTGCTGCCCTGGCTGTCCTGTCTGCTGCCCTGGCTGTCCTGTCTGCTGCCCTGGCTGCTGCCCTGGCTGTCCTGTCTGCTGCCCTGGCTGTCCTGTCTGCTGCCTTGGCTGTCCTGTCTGCTGCCCTGGCTGTCCTGTCTGCTGCCCTGGCTGTCCTGTCTGCTGCCCTGGCTGTCCTGTCTGCTGCGCTGGCTGTCCTGTCTGCTGCGCTGGCTGTCCTGTCTGCTGCCCTGGCTGTCCTGTCTGCTGCCCTGGCTGTCCTGTCTGCTGCCCTGGCTGTCCTGTCTGCTGCCATGGCTGCTTCCTCATCTTCACACAGCTGATTGAAGTGCTGATTCTGCTGCTGACGCTGGGCCTCAAGTGTCTCCGGGTATGAGGCCTTGGCCTCCCTCATGATATTCAGGTATTTGCTGGCTGTGCTTGCAGTGTGTTTTCTCTTCCCTGGGGAAATATTTAGGCAGAATTAATGACATGTACAGTTCAGGAATAAGGCACAGACTCCAAAGCAAACCTGAGGGCAGCCTGTGTGAGTGCAGTTTTGTTCTCCAACCATGTATTGTCTGATCAAATGTATTCAATATTATCCAGCATGGATAAGGCCAGTATGGGGCCAACCAGATATACCAACCAGATACACCAATGATGCAAATAATAAAGTTCTATGATTAATTGAATCATTGTGACAGTTTTATATGTAAAATCCTAGATCCACACTGTCTCCATTAATAATGTTTATGAACATAACCATGCCATGACAAAAGCCCTCTGTGGACGAGATTGCCCACCCCTGTTGAAGACAGCTAAATTGTGTGATTAGGGCTAAACAAGTGAACATTGAACTGTTTACCAGACCGTTGGCGCCTGGGGGTGCAGGAGCATTGATTGTGTTTATGGACCCTGGGAGTGTAGGGTTCTGAGGTTGTGGCTTCACTATTCGAGCACACATTGGTAGCTAGCTATATAGTAATTTGGCTAAAAACAATGTATTACTGTGCTGATCATCGCTGCTCTGCGTCATCATGGCTTCAAATATCGCTTTCTGGTCCACTTTTGTTGTTGTGGTCTTTTATCTTTTTATAATCTTGTTTGAATTTGTAAATGTTTTTTTCCTGTTTTATTGACCGATGGATTCCGATCTCGGGTAATGTATCCAATATTTGATCAAAACCACTTGGACATCTCCAACTGACCAATTTGCTGCTTCTATTATTCGTTTTTAGCTTTAGACAGTTTGGGGCTCCTATCTGAATCCTATGGTTCTCCTCTGTGGCCCTGTCCTAGACTCCTAGGACTGTTACGGTGACCGTATTACCGCCACACCGGCGCTCACGAGTCATGAAGGCAGTCAAATTCCACATGTCTGTTTATTCACGGTAATTAGTCTTCTCCAAGCTCTGATGCTGCTGATGGTCATTAGTAGCCTACCAAACCTGCTAACTGCCTGGGACTCAGCACTCTATTGTCCCTCTTATTTTTTTACCTTTATTTAACTAGGCAAGTCAGTTAAGAACAAATTCTTATTTTCAATGACGGCCTAGGAAAAGTGGGTTAACTGCCTGTTCAGGGGCAGAATGACAGATTTGTACCTTGTCAGCTCAGGGATTTGAACTTGCAACCTTTTGGTTACTAGTCCAATGCTCTAACCACTAGGCTACCCTGCCGCCCCAATCACTCTGACATCAATGCAAATGTAATCGAAAATGTAATCAAACACTTCATGAGAGCCCATGAGCTCATGTTGCACAACATTTCTATAGGCTATGCAATTGTGTGAGAAAACAGTGGTTGCCTCTATTAAAAAGAGGAGGACCCCATCACCTTTCTAGAGGCTAAGCCTACTATATTTATTCCTCAACATTCTTAATATTAAGCACATTGCTTCTCTTTACGACAATTGCTTCTCTTTACGAAAGCGTCTTCCATTTGCTATTTAAAGTACATAGATGACATGTATTTTTACACTACCCCTGTTTTGAGACAGGCATAATGATAATGGTCCATTCTAAATCAAAATAAATGTCATCCATATATGATTTAGTATACGTAAAGACGAGATGAAATCAAGAACAGTCTGATGGGTGACAATATTAGCCTACCACTTGTGAATTATATATTATCACTTGTGAATGATGCCCAGAGTAAAGGCAAGAAACAATGGCTGTTTTTTGCTACTTTTTCTAATCATAGTCACACACCTTATGTAGCCTAGCCCATAGGTCTATATGTTTTGATAAGGTTTGTATCACAACTAAAGTGGCCAAATAACTTCTTAAAACGAAGCACATAATCCGCTTTACAACGGGTGTAGAGCCTAACTGCTGTACATACATAAGCAGAGCGTGAGTTTCAAGTTTGGGGAAGATCATTTTCACCATAAAAATGCACCTTTATCATAAAAGCATTACATGCATAATCACATTTGTGGTCACTTTTGATAATGGTGTTTTCCCGCAAATGGAACATTCACGCTTATAGCCTACTGCTGCGTGTGCATTGCTGCGCTTATAATATGAAGAAATAGGCTAATAGTTTATCAACATGTTAAGCTAAACGTTCTCATCTGTTGCGTCAGCCACATTGCGTAAAACAGGTTTTTTGATGCTGGTGGTTGTATTATTTTAGGATCTATCGCATCCCACAACTGTCCCAGACTATGTTTGGAAAATGTATTTCTCACACCGAATAGAATAGGTCAACTTTTACACTATGGGGGATGTAGATTGGCATAGGCTAGTACTTTAGCTGTTCGTTAGGCCTACACATCTTGTTGGCTGGCGAAAAGTAAATGTGGACAGTTCTTCCAATATCTTCAATATGCACCCCGGAATTGGATAAGAGCGTGTCTGTCTTCACTTGTAGCCTGTGAAAAAGACCCGATCATGTGATTGAGAGCCATGTGAGTGAGGCTTCGGAGCATGCAACACTCAAGGAAAAAGGAATTATCATTATTATATTCAGCCCAAGGGCACAACGGCCACTGGCCACTGGCCGCATGGATTTGTTTTTTAACAAGTAGCACCAGAGTCATCCGGTTCTTAGGGGGAGGTTGTCATTGACTTCTCTGTGGAGCTTTGTCTTTCACTGTGTCAGAGAGAGTGAGAGAGTGTGTGAGAGAGAGAGTGATGATGATGCTGATGATACTGACGCAATGGCACTCTCCTACATTTCGTGACCACCACAGCCCTACGTAGGACTCAGGGCTGAAGGCTGGGGGTTCAGGCTGGGAGGGGTGGGGATGTGTGGGGGGAGGGAGGCTTCTGTCACAAAAGGCTGTTGGGGCGGGATGGAGGCCCACCGTGACCAGAAATGAGATTACATGGAGAGAGCAGCACATCAAAAGAGAAGCAGAGAGTGCTAAGTGCTAAGATCTTCATCAGACAACACAATTAATGAAAACTAAGCTCAGACACGTACATACACACAGGGAGGGACACACACACACTAGACACTAGACAGCACTGTCTCATATTCAATGCCCCTGCGAGTATTTTGTTTTAGTGTGTGTGTGTGTGTGTGTGTGTGTGTGTGTGTGTGTGTGTGTGTGTGTGTGTGTGTGTGCCGTTTGCCCCAGCATGCTGTCTCAGCAGTGGTTGTCAGGGGTTCAGCAGTGTTAAGTTTGATCCCCACCTCTTCTCTCTTTCTCATGTTCACACTTTTTATCCCCATCTCATCCTTTTTAACTAGAGGGCCTGCGCTGCTAGAATGCGCCGCCAGAATGCACAGTCAGTGCCTCCATTAACAGTAACACCAGAGTCATCCGGTTCTTAGGGGGAGGTTGTCATTGACTTCTCTGTGGAGCTTTGTCTTTCACTGTGTCAGAGAGAGTGAGAGAGTGTGAGAGAGATGATGCAGATGAATCTGACACTATGGCACTCTCATACGCTCTTAGAAGAAAAGGTGCTATCTAGAACCTAAAATGGTTGATTAGGCTGTCCCCATAGGATAATCCTTTGAAGAACCCTTTTGGTTCCAGGCAGAACCCTTTTGGGACCCATGAATAACCCTTTCCACAGAGGGTTTTCCATTAACCCAAAAGGGTTCTACCTGAAACCAAAAAAAGTGTTGTACCTGGAACCAAAAAAGGTTATCCTATGGGGACAGCCGAAGAACCCTTTTTAGAACCCTTTTTTCTAAGAGAGTAGGAAGTGCCCAATCAAACTTAGTTAGCTGAGTGGCTCGGATCAATGAGCATATTATTCTGTAATTTATTTATTTAGAAAAGATTTCAGTTGGCTTTCAGTTGTATAAGGGAACAAGACAGCTATCATGAGAGTAAATATGTAAGTGTGAAAGAGGAACTTCCGATGTGGTGAAAAGGTTGCACATCATAAAAATTCAACCATATTCTAGCTCAGTGATAAAAAATCAATTTTTAAAAATCTAAATAAAATTGTATTTGTCTCATGTGCCTAATGCCGTGAAATGCTTACTTATGAGCCCTTAACCAACAATGCAGTTTTTAAAAAGTAAGAACATTTTAATTAAATAAGAATAATGGGGCTATATACAAGGGGTACCAGTACTGAGTCAATGTGCTGGGGTACTAGTTAGTCGAGGTAATTGAGGTAATATGTACATATTGGTCAGTGGAGGCTCCTCGGAGGAGGAAGGGGAGGCCCATCCTCCTCAGTGAATTTCAGAAGGGAAAAAAGTATAAAAGTATACCAAATATTTTCACGTCACCACCAAATAATGGATTAAAACACACTGTTTTGCAATGATAGTCTACAGTAGCCTCAACAGTACTCTGTAGGGTAGCACCATGGTGTAGCCGGAGGACAGCTAGCTTCTGTCCTCCTCTGGGTACATTGACTTCAATACAAACCTAGGAGGCTTATGGTTCTCACCCCCTTCCATAGACTTACACAGAAATTATGACAACTTATGACAACTTGATAGGTCTTCCAACCTATCAGAGCTCTTGCAGCATGAACTGACATGTTGTCCACCCAATCAAAGGATCATAGAATGAATATAGTAGTGAAAGCATAAGCTACAGCTATCAAGCACTGCGGTGCATACAATTTGGTGAATAGTTGACTCAAAGAGAGAGAAAGACAGTAGTTTTGAATAAATTAATTTCTTCCTAAATTAAGGAGAAAGAGAGCGAGAGCAATTTGTTTTCACATTCACATTCATTTACTTAGCTAACATCAAATGTAGCTTGATAGTTTAGCCTACTCAAACCACCAGAGAGGTGAGGCATGCTATGTTAGCTAGCTGGCTATGGCTATCCAACACTGGAACTCTTCCAAGTCAAGGTAAGCTTTTGGTTGTAATAATTTATTGCCACCGGGGCCCGGCGGTGTATCTGCTAAATTGCTTGCTGTTGACTGTACAATGTACTGCATGATTGTAGTGGGTTTACTAACGAGTTAGTTATAGAAACTATGTTGACTATAAACTGACAATGATGTAGGCTGTGTATAGCGGTTAGCGCTTAGCGGTCATGATATGAAGGTTTTGTTTGGAAAGTTGTTTTGCCTGGTCCGACAGCTGATGTGTAGTGCACTGAAGTCCAGGGAAAAGGTGAGAGGAGGAGAGAGCATAGATACTGTAGATGTGAGAAGGAATGATATATACAACGAGCGGTTTATATGTGGCTACTATGAAAGTGAACTGTGTTTGCATGTGTTCAGCAGTGTATTCATTGCACCGATTCTGTCAAAAAAAAGTTTCTTAAACTGAAGCAAACGGAATGAAACGGGGATAAGCATACCTGAATTTCTCCAATAGAAACGCTTGTTTGCATCTGTTGGACTAATGATTACACCATAGATCAGCTAGATGCAGGCGAGAGTGTGCAAGGCGGTATTGAATGTGTCACTGTCTGTAACCTTGATTACTCAAAATTCTCTCGACCTGTACACCTACGTTATAAACTTTCATTAATAGGCTAGGTTGTAGCAACCTCATGATGGGTATATGGAAATTAGAGTATCATATAGTAGCCTAAACCTATCGATGTTACATTGAGCTGGGTGTGTGGAATATGAATAACAATCATCCAATAATATGCTGTAATAGTAGAAATAAGGCACTTTTCATGAAAAAATGAACATCCTCACTCATCTTAAACGGCACTGACCGCCACTGGTGTAGGTAGGTGTAAAGTGACTATGAATAGATACTAAACAAAGATATGTGCAGCATATGTGAAGAGTGTGAAGGAATGTGAGTGTACAGTATGTGTGTGTGGGTGTGTGTGTGCGGATGTCTATGCGTGTGTGTTTAATGAATGGTTTGTGTGTGTGTGCGTGCGTGTTTGCGCGTGTGGCGTCAATATGCATGTGTGTGTGTGTGTGTGTGTTTTGTGTGTCCGTGTGTGTGTGTGTGTGTGTGTGTGTGTGTGTTGGAGTGTCAGTGTAGTATGTGTGAGTGTGTGGTTAGAGTCCAGTGAGTAAACATCGAGCCTGTGCAAGAGAGTCAATGCAAAAATAATAATAAAATAAGGGGGTCAATGTAAATAGTCCTGGTAGCCATTTGATTAACTGCTCAGCGGTCTTATGGCTTGGGGTTAGAAGCTGTTCAGGAGCCTTTTAGTCCCAGACTTGGCGCTCCAGTACTGCTTTCCGTTCGGTAGTGAACAGTCTATGACTTGGGTGGCTGGAGGCTTTTACCATTTTTAGGGCCTTCCTCTGACACCGCCTGGATGGCAGGAAGCTTGGCCCCAGTGACGTACTCATCCTTTTATGAGTGATCAGCACATAATATGGAACTCTCTCTTTCTACCCCCCCCCCTTCTCTCATTAACAACCTACCCTCTAGGCCTGCTTCAAGGGTTTCTGTAGATTTCTGGAACTTTCTGTGCCTGCATTCCTCCATCAGAGAGAGGATTGCTATAGGGTTTAATGCCTCCAGTCATTCATGTTGAAATCAATCATTTCACTAGTCACTCATGCTCTCAAACATATTTTATTATGCTCATCCATTCACCTGTATTCACTGGAGAGCCATCTGTCAATGTCAGCCACACTTCATTTGTGTGTGTGCATGTGTGTGTGCGTGTGTGTGTGTGTGTGTGTGAAAGAGATAGAGGTCTCTATTTTAACAAACCAAATGCAATAGTAAATCTAAGAGCTGGTGGTAGCACTCTAGGTCCAAGGGTGTGTCAGAAATATTTGAGCTATTTTCACAGTCGCAATTATGACCATAATAGCTGTCGGTGACGTGAAAGGGCTGGGTTTTGATGAATAAACAAGTTGTAGGTGTGACGAGGGCTTGGCCACTCCCTGGCCAACCAAAGCATTCCGTGGCTTAATACTGCATGTGTTTGTCTCAAGTTCTATAGGTTATTGACACTCTTTGCGTTGTCATCATTTCCAATTCGGCTGGGGGCATTAAATATTCTTGTCTTGGTCCATTGTGGATTGACACTACAGTTTATTAAATAGCATAGGCAACAGTAACGAGTAATAGCAACAGTAAAAAATTGTCTATTTTTTAAATGTTGGCAGTCAACATTGTCAATATTGAATTGAATGTATGAGGCACGTTCTCAATAAGCAAAATATAAACTATGCCTACCATTGATATTGCATTATAGGACTGAATCATTTAAATAAGTTTGGAGGAGCGCGTTTTTGGTAACCGGATGAGAGGCACTCTTTGGAGATGGATATTGGATACTTGAACAAGCTAAATACTCGAACAAGGCATATATGTGCATATTTTAGAATGTGCAGTGTGTTTTCAATTCAAGACACTGACGAATATACCATTTAAACATTTTATGGATAGGCTACTTTACAAGGCCAGGATAAAAAATACACAACGCATTGCTGTTGCACCAGCCTTAGTAGCCTAGACCTAGGGTAAGGGTAGCCTATGGAAGGCTTGATACACTCTTGGAAAAAAGGTTATTTAGGGTTCTATATAGAACCTTTTCTAGACTAAAGAACCTTTACTAAAAAAGGTTCTATATACAATGAGTATACCAAACATTAGGAAAACCATCCTAATATTGAGTTGCCATCACAACAGCCTCCATTCGGGCGGGGCATGGACTCTACAAGGTTCTACAGAGATGCTGACCAATGTTGACTCCAATGCTTCCCAACATTGTGTCAAGTTGGCTAGATATCCTTTGAGCGGTGGATCATTCTTGATACACATAGGAAACTGTTGAGCGTGAAAAACCCAGCAGCATTGCAATTCTTGACACAAACTGGTGCGCCCGGCACCTAATACCATACCTCATTCAAAGGCACTTTTTGTCTTGCTCATTCACCCTCTGAATGGCACACATACACAATGCTTGTCTCAAGGCTTTAAATCCTTCTTTAACCTGTCTCCTCCCCTTCATCTACACTGATTTGAAGTGGATTTAACAAGTGACATCAATAAGGGATCATAGCTTTCACCTGGATTCACCTGGTCAGTCTAAGTCAGGGAAATAGCAGGTGTTGTTAATGTTTTGTTTACTCAGTTTATATACTGAGTGAGGGCAAATAACCTTGAGGTTCTATCCATACCCCAGAGTGTAATGGGGATTTTAGAAAACAACAGATAACAAAAGTGATCAAACTCTAAAATGACAGCTATTTAGCTCCCTTTTCATTTGTTTTCGCTGTTTTTCATTGACATTTATATCCATATTAATGATGCTGCTGCATGATTTCGCCTGGTCAGAAAAATGGCTAGCTCACGTCCAACACAGTTAGCTCTCTGTGCTAGGGGGAGATGGAATTCATATTTTGCAACATTGTTGCCGAGGTCTGAGTGGCAAAGAGCAAGGTTCATACAAACCTATGCTGTTGTAAACTAAATGCTAGCTAGTTACAAGAGGAAGTAATGTGTTTAACAAAAGCATGTAAAAGGGCTTCTATATAGAACCTTTTGGTCAATTCAAAATGTAACTGCCTTTCCGATTTAAAAAGAAACAGCTACCATTCCAGCATGACCACGCAAGAGGATGATGGTTGAACCAACTTGCAAGTAGCCTACCAATAAGCACATTCTTCTTCAATGTATTAAGGTAAGCAAAGTTGATTATGTTAATTCAAAATATATGAAGCCAAAGTCATAGGATAAACTACACTCTTAGAAAAAAAGAACCTAAAAAGAGTTCTTCGGCTGTCCCCATAGGAGAAACCTTTGATGAACTATTTCTGGTTCCAGGTAGAACCGTTTTGGTTCTAGGTAGAACTCTTTTGGTCTCCATGTAGAACCCTTTCTACAGAGGGTTCTACATCAAACCCAATAGGGTTCTAACTGGAACCAAAAAAGGGTTCTACCTTATCCTATGGGGACAGCCTAAGAAACCTTTTTGAGCCCTTTTTACTGAGTGTATAAGTTGAAACATTATTAGAATTTGTGCACGTCTGTAAGCTAAGGTTAGCTAGCTAACCAGAAAAGGCTACTTTAATTTGTCACTTTACAAGCTAGCCAACTAACTCTTTCAAATAAACATTATTTGTTATTATGGGATATGCCAAATAAAGCTACAGACCCAGCCTGGTAATTAGCTAATTGTTACTTTTATTTCAGTATTTCAGTAAGAATCAATTCAGTAAGAAGGACAATGTTTCATGAAGCCATTAGAAGACTGTTGCTGACTAAGAGGAGGTACTGTTGAAGTCGGAAGTTTACATACACATCGGTTGGAGTCATTAAAACTCGTTTTTCGGCCTCCCGGGTGGCGCAGTGGTTAAGGGCGCTGTACTGCAGCGCCAGCTGTGCCATCAGAGTTCCTGGGTTCGCGCCCAGGCTCTGTCGTAACCGGCCGCGACCGGGAGGTCCGTGGGGCGACGCACAATTGGCCTAGCGTCGCCTGGGTTAGGGAGGGCTTGGTCGGTAGGGGTGTCCTTGTCTCATCGCGCACCAGCGACTCCTGTGGCGGGCTGGGCGCAGTGTGCGCTAACCAAGGTGGCCAGGTGCACGGTGTTTCCTCCGGCGCATTGGTGCGGCTGGCTTCCGGGTTGGATGCGTGCTGTGTTAAGAAGCAGTGCGGCTTGGTTGGGTTGTGTATCGGAGGACGCATGACTTTCAACCTTCGTCTCTCCCGAGCCCGTACGGGAGTTGTAGCGATGAGACAAGATAGTAGCTAATACAACAATTGGATACCACGAAATTGGGGAGAAAAAGGGGTAAAAATTCAAAAAAAAATAAAATTTAAAAAAAACTCGTTTTTCAACCACTCCACAAATGTCTTGTTAACAAACTATTGTTTTGGCAAGTCGGTTAGGACATCTACTTTGTGCATGACACAAGTCATTTTTCCAACAATTGTTTACAGACCGATGTTTTCACTTATAATTCACTGTATCACATACACTAAGTTGACTGTGCCTTTAAACAGCTTGGAAAATTCCAGAAAATTATGTCATGGCTTTAGAAGCTTCTGATAGGCTAATTGACATCATTTGAGTCAATTGGAGGTGTACCTGTGGGTGTATTTCAAGGCCTACCTTCAAACTCGGTGCCTCTTTGCTTGTTCGACCCAAATTAAACAATTTAAATGCAATGCTACCAAATACCAATTTAGTGTATGTAAACTTCTGACTCACTGGGAATGTGATGAAAGAAATAAAAGCTGAAATAAATCATTCTCTCTACTATTATTCTGACATTTCACATTCTTAAAATAAAGTGGTGATTCTAACTAACCTAAAACAGGGAATTTTTACTAGGATTAAATGTCAGGAATTGTGAAAAACTGAGTTTAAATGTATTTGGCTAAGGCGTATGTAAACTTCCGACTTCAACTGTATGTATAAATGATGTATAATAAATTATGTATAATAAGTCTTGGTTATTCAATAGCCTTAATCAGTATCTATATTGTTCTCAGTCTGGCAGTAACCCAGAACTATCAGAGGCAGAGGATCTCTCTTTCAGCTGCTGCTGGCAACAGCTGGAAGTAAGTTGTTTTTCTCGATCATAACAATGATATGTCTGCATAGCATTTGGTCTTCATTAACTCATGCTAATTTCTGAAGATGAACTCATGTATTTGCTCCTTTTTCTCCTTGTCTAGAACCAGTAAGGCAGCAACCCATACAATACTGGTTGTAGGTAGTCCAGTGACTTTGTGGTCGAAAGGTAGCCGGTTCAAATCCCGGACCTGGCATTAGAAAAACAGGTGGAATTGATCTGACAACTAGAGGGCTGCTGGGTTCACATCCTCAAAATATTCCCCTACCATTGGGCCCTTGACCAAGGCCCTTTACCCTTCAACATGTTCTCCATCCAGGGGCACTGCAGCTTGAACCTGTGCTCGTCTCAACTCTGTGTGAGGTCTGCTGTTTTGCGGGGTTAAGAACGGAGCAGAAAACACATTTTTGTTGTTCGTTGCAACTAATGAACAACGTTTTATTGTATTGTATAGAAGTCATCCAGAGTTGACATGGGCCATCATTCAAACAAAGAGATGCCTCCCTGGCCACCAGTGCATATTACCAAACTATGTTTGCATAAAATGACAATACATTCTAAAAACTATGCTGGTATTCTTTTGTTCATTATTTAATTGTTTATTAAATTATATTCTTAGCAAAAAAGTATTCCTATTTAATAGTAATAGCCATAATTCATAAAAGGCACCATGCATGTGTAACAGTATAACTTTAGTCCGTCCCCTCGCCGGGCTAGAACCAGAGACCCTCTGCACACAGACAACACACAACCTCGAAGCATCGCTACCCATCGCTCCACAAAAGCCGCAGCCCTTGCAGAGCAAGGGGAACCACTACTTCAAGGTCTCAGAGCGAGTGACGTCACCGATTGAAGCACTAACTAGCTAGCCATTTCACATCGGTTACCCCCCTTTTGACCTCCTCCTTTTCCACAGCAACCAGTGATCCGGGTCAACAGCATCGATGTAACAGTATAGCTTCCGTCCCTCTCCTCGCCTCAACCTGGGCTCTGCACACATCTACCACAGTCACTCACGGAGCATCGTTACCCAACGCGCCACAAAAGCCGCGGCGCTTACAGAGCAAGGGGAACCACTACTTCAAGGTCTCAGCGAGTGACGTCACCGATTGAAACGCTATTAGCGCGCACCACCGCTACCTAGCTAGCCATTTCACATCGGTTACACATGGTTCTATATGGAACCATTTTGGTTCAGTGACGAAGAACCTCTCAGGTTCTGATCAAAGACCCCTATAAAAGGGTTCTATATGAAGTAAGCGATAGAACCATTTTTGGTTCTATAAGGAACCTGTTTTTCTAAGAGTGTATGAAACGGAAAACAAGCAGTCTTACAATAGGATGGGGTCAGAATAGAAGGACACAAGGCGAGACCCAAATGCAGACACAGGAGGCAGATGTTTGAGCTCCGATATTTATTATAGCAAGAGGCAGGTTGGGGACAGGCGAGAGTTAATAAACCAGGTCAGAGTCCAAACAGTACAGGGCGATAGGTAGGCTTGAGGTCAGGACAGGCAGGGGTTCAGTATTCAGGTCCAAGTCTAAACAGTATCAGGCGATAGGTAGGCTTGAGGTCAGGACAGGCAGGGGTTCGGTACTCAGGTCCAAGTCCAAACAGTACAGGGCGATAGGTAGGCTTGAGGTCAGGACAGGCAGGGGTTCAGTATTCAGGTCCAAGTCTAAACAGTATCAGGCGATAGGTAGGCTTGAGGTCAGGACAGGCAGGGGTTCGGTACTCAGGTCCAAGTCCAAACAGTACCAGGCGATAGGCAGGCTCGAGGTCAGAACAGGCAGAGTGGTCAAGCAGGCGGTTTCGGTGTCAGGACAGGCATGGCTCAAAATCAGGAGGGCTAGGACATAAACAGAGACTGGGGAAAAAGGATCTAGGAAAAACTGCTGGTTGACTTGGCAAAACAAGATGAACTGGCACAGAGAGACAGGAAACACAGGGATAAATACACCCGGGGTAATAAGCGACACCTGGAGGGGGGTGGAGACAAGCACAAGGACAGGTGAAACAGATCAGGGCATGACACAGAAGCCTAATATAATTCATCACTTCTCTCGTTCCATGGCACTGTGTGCACACGTAAGTCTAATTGTCTGTGCACCAATTTTTTTTGCATGTCTATACAAAATACTAGGCTCCTGTCAATTGTATTGTTTCTTATGTACAAAGAAGATTCTCCCAAAAAATCTGCTGTTGATATGGCATTATAGGAGGACTGAATAGTTTGGAGCACGGGTGGAACTTTGGTTTTAGAAGTAGGGGGGGACGTAATTATTATTATAAATGTTTTTAACCAGTCGGATAAACACACCAAACAACCTACCTGACCGCTCAGAGGCATCCGCATGATCCTAATGCACACTATTGCATCTTTTTGTGTCACATCCCAATGATAAAACTGGGGGGAGGCACAAAAAGTTGCGCCCCTGGTTTGGAAGTTTGTGTCTTTGGTAATCGGACGAAGGGGCGCTCTTTGAAAATGGTGATGGACTTGAACAAGCGAAATGCAGGTTTGTGAATAATGAAAAAGCATGCCTCCAAAATAACCATTTAAAACCCCTATATTCATAGGATTATTTTGGCTAATGGACTAAATAAAAAGATGTAACTATGCGATGTTGCTAAACCAGACTTGATGAGGGGAAGGTAGGCTATGCTTGTTTTTTAATTGAACTGCTCTCCCAATAGTTTTTTTTATGTTTCTAAATACAAGATTCACCGACACAAAAGGCACGTCTCTCCTTCCATGGGTACTGTGCGTCATGGCTCGATAGGCTGTGATTCAGCTCTCAAAATCCATGCCATTACCGACTGCATTACCGCGAATACCTTTTTTTGTAGGTCTTAAAACTTCCCATTAGTGCTGCATGAAATTGTCATTTATTCACGTGTTTTTAAGAACACCTCAAATATTGCCACCCCAGGGCAAGCAAGCATTAGACAGGTGAATTGCTGAAATCTAGCATTATGGCTGGAAAATTCCAGTGCAACCGTTTATACATGACGAAATTGCTTAATAATGTGCGTTTGACACTTGCTCTTCCTTAGCGCCAGCCAAAAATAGAGTCCAGAGAGCGAAAAGGACTGAATAGGCCATTTCAGTTTTCACATAGAAATAAGTTGCATTTGCAAAGTATTTTAAGAAACTGGAAAACATATCAAGCTAGTATTCTTATATTCTACACGTATTATCAGATTAACCGTTTGGTACAAATACTTATCAGACTGAAGATACAAATGCTGGTAAACACTCAAATACGTTTAGGTTTTTTTAAATCTCAAAAGTAGTGCACTGGGCCTTTACTAGTCATGTATTAGAGAACCTATATAGATGTTTTCAGAGTGGGAAAAATTAATTATTCTGCATCACCCATCATCAGAGTTCCCAGTTATCATGAACGCACTGAAGTCGGAGAGTTCCGAGTTGTTTTGAACACGGTATTAGTCTCAGTAGAGGGTCCGCATCTCACGGTGCCTGCTCTCTCCTTCTTTTCCTATGGTGAGACCAACCAGAGAGAGTTGACACTGTCTTCCACTTGATGGCAAAACTCAAGTCACACTGGGTCTGTCTTGTGCACAAATTAATGTTGTTACTCCTATGAACAGAGAAAGTGAAATATTCCTCGATATGAAAGTAGACACGATGAGCTGCTAATCATAATAAAAACACACAGCTATCGATACAGTTGGCCAGGGACACAACTTTCACTGGGGACTGGGGGGGGACAGTTTAAGGACCATGCGGACGCCTCCGCGTGGCCAGGTAGGCTGATTGCAGTGTTTATTCGACTGGGTAAAAATAATAATTTAACATGCTCCCCCCAGGTAGATTGTCGGATTCTGGACAGCAGCTACAATGCGAGAGAGTGAAAGAGAGAGTGATATATGATGGCTGTCTGTCGATTTTATCACACACTCAGAGTTCCTATATTGATCCCTTCTCCCGGAGTTCAGAGGGCCTTCATTCCTGTGTGTCTGGTTAAATCTTCATTATTGTCTCTGACTGTCTCACCACTCAATTTCACACCTGAATAGATAATAGCCTGGAGATCTCTCTGATATGGACTCCTTCTGTGTTCTCTCACTCACTCCCTCCCTCCTGCTCTTTCTCTCAAATCAATTATATGTAAAGGCTTTTTTGGCATGGGAAACATATGTTAACATTGCCAAAGCAAGTGAAGTAGATAATAAACAAAAGTGAAATAAACAATAAAAATGAACAGTAGACATTACAAAAGTTCCAAAATAATAAAGACATTTGAAATCTAATTTTTTGTGCAAATAGTTATAGTAGAAAAGGGAAAATAAATAAACATAAATATCGGTTGTATTTACAATGGTGTTTGTTCTTCACTGGTTGCCCTTTTCTTGTGGAAACAGGTCACAAATCTTGCTGCTGTGATGGCACACTGGTATTTCACCCAGTAGATATGGGAGTTTATCAAAATTGGCTTTGTTTTCAAATTCTTTGTGGATTTCTGTAATCTGAGGGAAATATGTGTCTCTAATATGGTCATACATTTGGCAGGAGGTTAGGAGGTGCAGCTCAGTTTCCACCTCATTTTGTGGGCAGTGTGCACATAGCCTGTCTTCTCTTGAGAGCCAGGTCTGCCTACAGCTGCCTTTCTCAATAGCAAGGCTATTCTCACTGAGTCTATACATAGTAAAAGCTTTCCTTAAGTTTGGATCTGTCACAGTGGTCAGGTTTTCTGCCACTGAGTACTCTCTGTTTAGGACCAAATAGCATTCTAGTTAGCTCTGTTTTTTTGTTAATTCTTTCAAATCAAATCAAATGTATTTGTCACATACACATGGTTAGCAGATGTTAATGCAAGTGTAGTGAAATGCTTGTGCTTCTAGTTCCAACAATGCAGTAATAACCAACGAGTAATCTAACCTAACAATTCCAAAACTACTACCTTATATACACAAGTGTAAAGGGATAAAGAATACAGTATGTACATAAAGATATATGAATAAGTGATGGTACAGAACGGCATAGGCAAGATACAGTAGATTGTATCGAGTACAGTATATACAGTGGGGCAAAAAAGTATTTAGTCAGCCACCAATTGTGCAAGTTCTCCCACTTAAAAAGATGAGAGAGGCCTGTAATTTTCATCATAGGTACACTTCAACTATGACAGACAAAATGAGGGAAAAAAATCCATAAAATCACATTGTAGGATTTTTTATGAATTTATTTGCAAATTATGGTGGAAAATAAGTGTTAGTCAATTAGGGTGTGCAGGGTGAATACGTTGTCTGTCATAGGGTCATTTGGTAAAAAAAAAAACGATTTGATATTTGCTCAGTACACTGTTTTCATTGAGGAAATGTACGAGTCCGCTGTTAATGATAGTGCAGAAGATTTTCCCAAGGGAAACAGGCAAAGTGTCAATACAGGACTAAGATCGCAAAGCATCCATACAGGACTTAGATCAAATCTTACTACACTGGCTCTGACGCTCGTCGGATGTGGCAGGGCTTGCAAACTATTACAGACTACAAAGGGAAGCACAGCCGAGAGCTGTCCAGTGACACAAGCATACGAGACGAGCTAAATAACTTCTATGCTCGCTTTGAGGCAAGTAACACTGAAACATGCATGAGAGCATCAGCTGTTCCGGACAACTGTGTAATCACGCTCTCCGCAGCCCATGTGAGTAAGACCTTTAAACGGGTCAACATTCACAAGGCCGCAGGGCCAAACGGATTACCAGGATGTGTGCTCCAAGCATGCGCTGACCAACTGGCAAGTGTCTTCACTGACATTTCAACCTTTCCCAGTCTGAGTCTGTAATACCAACATAGTCCCTGTGCCCAAAAACAGGTAACCTGCCTATATGACTACCGAACGAAGCACTCACATCTGTAGCCATGAAATGCTTTGAAAGGCTGGTCATGGCTCACATCATCACCATTATCCCAGAAACCCTAGACCCACTCCAATTTGCTTACTGCCCCAACAGATCCACAGATGATGCAATCTGTCTTGCACTCCACACTGCCCTTTCACACCTGGGCAAAAGGAACACCTATGTGAGAATGCTTTTCATTGACTACAGCTCAGCGTTCAACACCATAGTGCCTTCAAAGCTTATCACTAAGCTAAGGACCCTGGAACTAAACACCTCCCTCTGCAACTGGATCCTGGACTTCCTGACGAGCTGCCCCCGGTAACAACACATCCACCACGCTGATCCTCAGCACAGGTGCTCAGTCCCCTCCTGTACTCCCTGTTCACTCATGACTGCACGACCAGGCATGACTCCAACGCCATCATTAAGTTTGCTGATGACACAACAGTGGTTGGCCTGATCACCGACAACGAACAGCCTATAGGGAGGAGGTCAGAGACCTGACTATGTGGTGCAAGGACAACAACCTCTCCCTCAATGTGATCAAGACAAAGGAGATTGTGGACTACAGCAAAAGGAGGACCGAGCACGCCCCCATTCTCATCGACGGGGCTGTAGTGGAGCAGGTTGAGAGCTTTAAGTTCCTTGGCGTCCACATCACCAACAAACTAACATGGTCCAAGCACACCAAGACAGTCGTGAAGAGGGCACGACAAAACCTATTCCCCCTAAGGACACTGAAAAGATTTGGCATTGGTCCTCAGATCCTCAAAAGGTTTTACAGCTGCACCATCGAGATCATCCTGCCTGGTATAGCAACTGCTTGGCCTCCGACCGCAAGGCACTACAGAGGGTACTGCATATGGCCCAGTCCATCACAGGGGCCAAGCTTCCTGCCATCCAGGACCAGGTGGTGTCAGAGGAAGGCCCTAAAAATGGTCAAAGACTCCAGCCACCCTAGTCATAGACTGTTCTCTCTGCTACCACACGGCAAGTGGTACCGGAGCGCCAAGTCTAGGTCCAAGAGCCTTCCTAACAGCTTCTACCCCCAAGACTCCTGAACAGATAATCAAATGGCTACCCAGACTATTTGCATTGCCACCATTCTACACTGTTGCTACTCTCTGTTATTATCTATGCATTGTCACTTTAATACTCTACATGCATGTACATATTACCTCAATTACCTCGACACCGGTGCCCCTGTACATGACTCTGTACCCCCTGTATATAGTCCTGCTATTGTTATTTTACTCCTGCTCTTTAATTATTTGTTAATTTTATCTCTTACTTTTTTAAGGTATTTTCTCATAACTGCATTGTTGGTTAAGGGCTTGTAAGTAAGCATTTCACTGTAAGGACTGTGGTATTCTGCGCGTTGTGACAAATACAATTAGATTTGATTTGAGGTTGCTGTTGAAGCATATCCCACGGTAGTTATTGGGGTTAAATTTGTCTCCACTTTTTGTGGATTGGGGTGATCAGTCCTTGGTTCTAAATATTGGGTAAGATGCCAGAGCTAAGGATTATGTTAAAGAGTTTAAGTATAGCCATATTTAATCATTTCATTGAGGATACCATCAACACCACATGCCTTTTTTGGTTGGAGGGTTTATATTTTGTCCTGTAGTTCATTCAATGTATTTAGAGAATGCAGTGGGTTCTGGTAGTCTTTAGTAGTTGAAAAGAGAAGTGGTTTACCTATGCATCTCCGTTTTGGATAACTCTTTGTGTTGTTTGTTTAGTATTTTCTCAGAAGTGGTTAGAGTATGGATTCTTCAATTACATTGAGCTGATTTCTGACGTGCTGTTCCATCTTTTCCCGTAGTTTATTTCTGTATTGTTTCAGTGATTCACCATAGTGAAAGCGTAGGCCCAGGTTTTCTGGGTCTTTACGTTTTTGGTTGGATAGGTTTCTCAATTTCTTTCTTATATTTTTGCATTCTTCATCAAACCATTTGTCATTGTTATTCATTTTTTCTCTCTGCCTCTCCCTCTTGCTACCTCACCCTCTCTCTGCCCCTCTGTCTCTTTTTCTCTTTTTGTGATGCTAATCTCTGTAATGTTAAACCAGACACAACTTCTCCCTCTGATGATTTAACAGGAAGTGTTTAGCAGGGGGAGCGTTCAGGTTCACCTCTCCAGGTCGCTGTGTTCCCTAATTAGAGCTGCGTTCAAGACCCTGCAGAGACTGCGTTTGTTGTTGTACCAGACTGTGGTTCGTTTGAGTACCTTGTAATGTTAGTGTGTGCGTGACTAAGCCTATCACCTCTCTGACAAGACAGAGGGGCTCATCTGTTCCCTATCTCCCCCGACCAGCATGCAAGCTCTGATTGGAGGGATGTGCCTGGGCATATTAACTATCTGGTCATAACTGTGTTTGTGCAGAGAAGTGATGCAAATGAGGCCTAACTTACTGTTAATTTGCATTTCCTTACTGTGGATAGGCACTGTATTATCTGTCTTATGGTTATGTTTTATCAAGTTAGAGCCGGTTTTAATGGCATTCATGTTTCATTTGAATGGAGGAGAATGACTGCAAGTTCTCCTCTGCGTTGTTGATTCTATCATGTTTATAATGCCATAGTCAACTGTTAGATTTGTGCCTGATTGTGATGATACTAGATCTCATGCCTTTGATCACCTGGCCTGAGAGGGATAGTGTGACACACTATTATTTTTTACAGCATAATGAATGAATGTCATTCATATTCCATTCACCCAGCTCAATGTAACATCGATAGGTTTAGGCTACTACATGATACCTGAATTTGCCCTATAGCCATCATGAGGTTGCTACAACCTAGCCTAAAAATGTTCATTTTCATAGCAACCACATACAGCATCATCACTTTGCTCGTTGTATAATTCCTTCTTGCATCAACGCACTCTCCTCCTCTTACATTTTCCCTTCAGTGCACAACACAACAGCTGCCTGTAACCATATCAACAACCTCTCCAAGCCAAAAGTTCATACTAGCCTACATCGTTGTCCATAGCCACGAGAAGTAGGGGTGCTGAGGGTGCTGCAGCACCCCCTGAAAAATCTGAATAAAAAAATATTAATAAAAAAAGTTTTTAAAAAATTTCAATGACATTTTTCACAAAAAAAATTGGTAAATAAAAGAAAGGTTAACTAAAAAAATACAATGAAATATGCAGTACCACTCAAAGATTTGGACACACCGACTCATTCCAGGGTTTTCTTTCTTTAACATTTTCTACATTGTAGAATAATAATAGTGAAGTCATCAAAACTATGAAATAACACATGGATTAATGTAGTAACCAAAAAAGTGTTAAACAAATCAAAACATATTTGAGATTCTTCAAAGTAGCTACCCTTTGCCTTGATGACAGCTTTGCACACTCTTGACATTCTCTCAACCAGCTTCATGAGGTATTCACCTGGAATGCATTTCAATTAACAGGTGTGCCTTGTTAAAAGTTCATTTGTGAAGGAATTTCTTTCCTTCTTAAAACTTCTTACGGGCAGGTGGAACGGTAGCGTCCCACCTGGCCAACATCCGGTGAAAATGCAGAGCATTTTTTTTCCAAAAATACCAAATTCAAATATTTAACATTCTTAAAAATATATCTGTTATACGTCAAAATAAAGCTTAAATTCTTGTTAATCCAGCCGCTGTGTCAGATTTCAAGAAGGCTTTACGGCGAAAGCAAACCCTGTGATTATCTGAGGACAGTGCCCCACATACAAACACATGAAAATCATATTTCAACCAGGCAGGTGTGCCACAAAAGTTAGAAATAGTGATATAATTAATGCCTTACCTTTGAAGATCTTCTTCTGTTGGCACTCCAAAATGTCCCAGAAACATCACAAATGGTCCTTTTGTTCGATAATGTCCTTCTTTATGTCCCAAAAATGTCAATTTATTTGGCGCGTTTGATTCAGAAATACACCAGTTTCAACTCTCCCAACAAGCCTACAAAGTATCTAATAAGTTACCTGTAAACTTGGTCCAAACATTTCAAACAATATTTCTAAGGTACCCTAAAACGTAAATAATCGATACAATTTAAGACTGAATAAACTGTTTATAATACAGGATAAAAACAATGTGAAGCTCGCTCCAGTTCACGCGCACCAAAACAGTAGAATCCACCTGGAGTGACACTTACAATGAATAGGACTACTTCTTTATTTCTCAAAAGAAAAACATCGAACAATTTCTAAAGACTGTTGACATCTAGTGGAAGCCATGGGAACTGCAACCAGGTTCCTATTAATAAGGGAATCCCATAGAAACCCATTGGAAAATCCAATGACCTCAATTTTTGTTTTCCCTGGATGGTTTGTCCTCGGGGTTTCGCCCGCCATATCAGTTCTGTTATACTTTAGAGTGTTTTCTATCCAAACCTACCAATTATATGCATATCCTTGCTTCTGGGCCTGAGTAACAGGCAGTTTACTTTGGGCACGCTTGTCATCCGGAGCTGAAAATACTGCCCCCTACACGAGAGGTTAATGTGTTTGAGCCAATCCATTGTGTTGTGACAAGGTAGGTTGGGGTGGTATAAAGAAGATAGCCCTATTTGGTAAAAGACCAAGTCCATATTATTTAAAAAAACAACTCAAACAAGCAAATAGAAACGACAGTCTATCATTACTTTAAGACATGAAGGTCAGTCAATCCGGAAGATTTCAAGAACTTTGAAAGTTTCTTCAAGTGTAGTCGCAAAAACCATCAAGTGCTATGATGAAACTGGCTCTCATGAGGACCGCCACAGGAAAGGAAGACCCAGAGTTACCTCTGCTGCAGAGGATAAGTTCATTAGAGTTACCAGCCTCAGAAATTGCAGCCAAGAGCTCTGATAGGTTGTCCTCTGGAACTCTATGGAATGGGGTGAGAACCATGAGTCTCCTAAGTTTTGTATTGAAGTCAATGCACCCAGAGGAGAATGGAAAATAGCTGTCCTCCGGCTACTCCATGGTGCTACCCTAGAGAGTGCTGTTGAGGCTACTGTAGACTTTCATTGCAAAGCAGTGTATTTTAATCAGTTATTTGGTGACATGTATATATTTAGTATAGTTTATCTAAACTGGGTAACTTTTTTAATGTCATTATTTTTCTTTTATGAAATTCTCTGAGTAGGATGGTTCTCCCCTTCCCCCTCTGATGAACCTCCACTGACTCTCACACGTGCACACACACACACACACACACATTAACTGCAGGCCCCTCCCCCACACGGTGACACCAGCAGCATTCTGGGAACCGGTTGTACAATGACAGACAGAGAGGGTAGAGCATTGAGGGTAAACAACACAAACACATCAACGCAGCAACAACCACCAGATGAGGAAACCTGCGACTAACCTAACTTAATTTGATCTGCTTTTCTGGTCAAACTTGGGCTGTGAGGGATTTGTCATGGAGAGGCAGTGTACCACGGACAGGCATGGGAAACCCCAGCCACACTGGAGAGGAGCTGACTCAGGTACTGTTCAGATATTATTGTTGAGTGTTGTTTTCTTTTTAAAACCTCAAACACCCACACATTGTCAAATATATCCAGAAATAGATGCTCTATGTTGTAAACCTGCTGAGGAAGAGTAGTTTTGTGTAGATGGGGTTTTAAATTGTGAGTCTTAAGACAGAATAACGTGTGTACAGTATGCTGGATGTGTTGGCCCCCACAGTACTTAATTGGGGTCCGTAGTGCATCAGCACAGCACACATTGTACAGTTCTGTAGTAGGGTTTAAGCCTGATGACAAGTGATCTGTTTATGATGTGTAGAATCAGCCGACCCTATCGCTAGCGATTCTCATGAAACCAGTTTTAACCATGGCAGTGGCAAATTAAGTTAGAAAACCATGTTGCATCTGCAACAACAAACTATCATTATGAAGACTAAGATGCTTAGTTTATGGCACAGTGTCTTACTTTAAATACATTTGACATTTTTGCCCAGATTTATTTTTTATCCCCAAATTGTCATTGACAAACTGCGTCTGGATTATATTCTTGGGTCATTTTATAAAATTTTACTTGAGAAAAACCAAAGTTATTTGAATACAACCCCCAAATATGTTCCTGTTGTTTGCCCATAAAGCATAACAAATGTTATACTAGTTGAAGTTTACATTGAACTATAATATTTATTACATTAAAGCACAGTGTCTGTGGACATGCATCATTTTTAGGTCCGTTTCGGTAATGAGAACTTTAATTTCAATATGATAATAAGCATCAGTTATTTAATTAAAGCAGAGGTTGTCAAGAAATATGAGTTTATCATTTTTTTTAAATATATATATATATTTTTTAACTTAAAGCCACAATCTGGAGTTTGTTTTTCAGCAGAGAGCAACCCCGTTACTTAAAGGAGGTGTGTACATTTTGACATGTGTACCTGTTTTAGTACTTACCTATACTGTTGTTTGATATCCCAAGACAGTGTTTGGTCCATATCCCACATATCTAGATACTTTATATGAATATCATGTTATACCATTTGCCCACAGGATCCCATTCAATTTAGAAATACATCTGAAATACCTTGGAACGACACATATAAGTCTTTTTTTTATGTTTAAGTCCACTTTTGACTTTTGAAAGTACATGCACGTAATTGCAGTACTTCTACTAACATAAGGGGCATTTTAGGCAATTCCACTAAGATCAGTGATTTGAGTATTATGCAAGTCATTTGGGATTAACAAATGACACAATAAGATGAAGTATTGGGTTACCGAATCTCTCAAAGGTACCATTTTTTAATGGCAAACTATGCAACACTCATTACCGAAACATGCATTGTCATCTCTGAAAACTGCTTGCCATTACCACAATATACCAATATTTAGGAAATATTAGGAAAAACGTCATGTTTACTTTGTAATTTTGTCTTAATCTGATAGTGTGCCATTTGTTCTTTTATCCATATATTTGTACATAAAAATAACATGTACACACAAATAACAAGATTTAGAAAAGGATGTCTGAGAAATTACAAAATGCATTTTAATAATTTAATTGTAAACATATATATTTTCAGTGTTGTTTACTTCAGGCCTTTTCATTAGGTGAGCAATGTTAAAAAATTATTAGAAATGGATTTGTTTATTACTTTTTTGGACTTTGAAAACTGTTACGGTAATGATCATTTTTTTGCTTTGCTTGTTGTGTAAATTGTGGTAAGTTGCATAAAATCTGATCAATAAACATAACAATAATTATGAAATAGATAAATACAGATCCTAATCTTAGTGATCCAAGAGGAATTATTGTGGAAAATGTGTATCTTTTTAGGCAAAAATGTTTGGTCAAGTGCCAGTTTTGTGAGAATCACTGTGGTGTTATAGCACTGCCCGAGGGAAGAGGATGGAGAAATGTTCAGAGGTTGTCAATTATGCTTGTCAATGACTCAGCAGCTCTGCTCTGCTTTTTGCTGACTGCGTGTGTTTACTGTTACTAGGCTGTTTTTAAAGAGGCATTTGAAATGTTAACACTGCAGGGACATGATGAGTGTGTGGCACTAGAACTGAATGGAGTGTGTTCACACACACACACACACAACCAGGGTGGTGGAAGGTGCTCTATATCAAAATTTGTTCTATGTGCCGAATACAACAGGTGTAGGTAGACCTTACCGTGAAATGCTTACAAGCCCTTAACCAACAATGCAGTTTTTAGAAAATAGAGCTAAGAAAATATTGACTAAAAACAATTCCGAGGCTATATACAGGGGGTACAATGTGTCGTGGTACAGGTTAATCGAGGTCATTTGTACATGTAGGTAGGGGTAAAGTGACATAGATAATAAACAGCAAGTAGCAGCAGTGTAAAAACAAAGGTTTATATCTATATCAGACTGTGTCAGAGGAAGGCCCGTAAAAAGACTCCAGCCACATAAGCCATAGAATGTTCACCCTGCTACCATCCAGTAAACGGTACCGGACCAACAGGCTCCGACACAGCTTATCATAAGTCATAAGACTGCTAAGTTGTTAATTAAATTGCCCTTATCATATGCTGCACTCTGTTTGTTTTGACCTGGTACTCTCTGTATTTAGCTCCACATTGATCTAGTACGGGTACTCTCTGTATTTTTTTATTTAACTAGGCAAGTCAATTAAGAACAAATTCTTGTTTTCAATGACGGCCTAGGAACAGGACGACAGATTTGTACCTGTACAGCATGGGGGTTTGAACTTGCAACCTTCCGGTTACTAATTAAACGCTCTAACCACTAGGCTACCCTGCCGCCCCAGTATTTAGCTCCACATTGATCTGGTACTCTCTGTATTTAGCTCCACATTGATCTGTAACTGGTACTCTCTGTATTTAGCTCCACATTGACCTGGTACTCTCTGTATTTAGCTACACATTGATCTGGTACTGGTACTCTCTGTATTTAGCTCCACATTGATCTGTAACTGGTGCTCTCTGTATTTAGCTCCACATTGATCTGTAACTGGTACTCTCTGTATTTAGCTCCACATTGACCTGGTACTCTCTGTATTTAGCTCCACATTGACCTGGTACTGGTACTCTCTGTATTTAGCTCCACATTGATCTGGTACTGGTACTCTCTGTATTTAGCTCCACATTGACCTGGTACTGGTACTCTGTATTTAGCTCCACATTGATCTGGTACTGGTACTCTCTGTATTTAGCTCCACATTGATATGGTACTGGTACTCTCTGTATTTAGCTCCACATTGATCTGGTACTGGTACTCTCTGTATTTAGCTCCACATTGACCTGGTACTCTCTGTATTTAGCTCCACATTGACCTGGTACTCTCTGTATTTAGCTCCACATTGATCTGGTACTGGTACTCCCTGTATTTAGCTACACATTGATCTGGTACTGGTACTCTCTGTATTTAGCTCCACATTGATCTGGTACTCTCTGTATTTAGCTCCACATTGATCTGGTACTGGTACTCTCTGTATTTAGCTCCACATTGATCTGGTACTGGTACTCTCTGTATTTAGCTCCACATTGATCTGGTACTGGTACTCCCTGTATTTAGCTCCACGTTGATCTGGTACTCCCTGTATTTAGCTCCACATTGATCTGGTACTCTCTGTATTTAGCTCCATTCTTATGTATTTTATTTCTCTTGTGTTACTCTTTTTATTATCTTTTTTAAAAAACTCTGCATTGTTGGGAAGGGCTTGTAAGCAAGCATTTCATGGAAAAGTCTCCACCTGTTATATTCGGCGCATGTGACAAATAACATTTGATTCGATTTGACACACACTGCAGTAGAAGGTTAACACCACAGCTCTCAGGTGGTTGGCAGGTCATTTGCCCTGAAGGACATGATTGTTGGTATTTTTCCATACAAAACCAAACATAGCCCTGATTCAAGCATCCACACTATGCTAGGCACAGTAACGGTGTCAGACACCTTCATCAGAGCTTTGTATAGTCACTCTTGTTTTCTTTCATAACATCTCTCATCACTCCTAATCGACAATGAATATCATTGTCGCCTCTGTGTCGCCTGTCGTCTGACTGAATGGCTGTCATTGACAGTGTTTGTCCTCGTGCCCCATAACTGACCTATGGCTCCCATCACTCCTCAGGCCTGTCCAATCACTGAGTTAGGTTTGTAGGCCTCCTTGCTCGCACACGCTTTTTCAGTTCTGCCCACAGATTTTCTATAGGATTGAGGTCAGGACTTTGTGATGGCCACTCCAATACCTTGACTTGTTGTCCTTAAGCCATTTTGCCACAACTTTGGAAGTATGCTTAGGGTTATTGTCCATTTGGAAGACCCATTTGCGACCAAGCTTTAACTTCCTGACTGATGTCTTGAGATGTTGCTTCAATATATTCACATAATTTTCCTCCCTCATGAAGCCATCTATTTTGTGAAGTTTACCAGACCCTCCTGCAGCAAAGCACCCCCACAACATGATGATGCCACCCCTATGCTTCATGGTTGGGATGGTGTTCTTCGGCTTGCAAGCCTCCCCCTTTTTCCTCCAAACAGAATGATGATCATTATGGCCAAACAGTTCTATTTTTGTTTCATCAGACCAGAGGACATTTCTCCAAAAAGTATGATCTTTGTCCCCATGTGCAGTTGCAAACCATAGTCTGGCTTTTTTATGGCGGTTTTGGAGCAGTGGCTTCTTCCTTGCTGAGCGGCCTTTCAGGTTATGTCAATATACGACTCGTTTCCTTTTGGATATAGATACTTGTGAAGTTGCTAGAGGAAACAGGTACACAAGGTCCTTTGCTGTTGTTCTGGGATTGATTTGCACTTTTCGCACCAAAGTATGTTCATCTCTAGGAGACAGAACGTGTCTCCTTCCTGAGCGGTATGACGGCTCTGTGGTCCCATGGTGTTTATACTTGCGTACTATTGTTTGTACAGATGAACGTGGTATCTTCAGGCGTTTGGAAATTGCTCCCAAGGATGAACCAGACTTGTGGGGGTCTACAATTTTTTTTCTGAGGTCTTGGCTGATTTCTTTTGATTTTCCCATGATGTCAAGCAAAGAGGCACTGAGTTTGAAGGTAGGCCTTGAAATACATCCACAGGTACACCTCCAATTGACTGAAATTTTCCAAGCTGTTTAAAGGCACAGTCAACTTAGTGTATGTAAACTTTCGACTCACTGGAATTGTGATACAGTGAAATAATCTGTCTGTAAACAATTGTTGGAAAAATTACTTGTGTCATGCACAAAGTAGATGTCCTAACAGACTTGCCAAAACTATAGTTTGTCAACAAGAATTTTGTGGAGTGGTTGAAAAACGAGTTTTAATGACTTCCGACTTCAACTGCATGTACTGTATGTACTGCTACTGTACTGCTCACTGCCTTGGATAGGAAACACGCTTTCTGCAATCTATACTAAAGTGTGTGCGCTGCACCCTACTGTGTGTGTGTGTGTGTGTGTGTGTGTGTGTGTGTGTGTGTGTGTGTGTGTGTGTGTGTGTGTGTGTGTGTGTGTGTGTGTGTGTGTGTGTGTGTGTGTGTGTGTGTGTGAACAGCTGGAAAGCCTGGCATCAGGAGTCCAGATGGTGGGTGTAGAAAGCCCTCTTTAATCCCTGCAGCCGGATATCATACTCCTCACACCACACACACACCCCCCTCCATGGCCCCACAGTAAGCATGTACTCTATTCCCCTAAATACTCACTTTCACTTTCACTTTGGCAGTTTCATCTGTACTGTAACATCAAGAATGTCTGGTTGATGTTAGTATTGGACTTCAGCATCCTGACTGTTACTGTCGTAATGGCAAACGTTAGAATGTGGCTGCTGTTTGTGTTGAAATTTAAGAAAGATCGGAACATTTTGCGTGTGTGTGTGTATACAGTGCCTTCAGAAAGTATTCAGACCCCTTGACTTTTTACGTTACTCCTTATTCTAAAATGTATTCAATATTTTTGATTGATTAAATATTTTTTCTCATGGTCTGAGAGTTTTGACAAACTCCCAGCGGGATTTCATGTGCCTTTTATTGAGGAGTGGCTTCCGTCTGGCCACTCTACCATAAAGGCCTGATCGGTGGAGTGCTGCAGAGATGGTTATCCTTCTGGAAAGTTCTCTCATCTCCAAAGAGGAACTCTGGAGCTCTGTCAGAGTGACTATCGGGTTCTTGCTCACCTCGCTGACCAAGACCCTTCTCCCCCGATTCCTCAGTTTGGCCGGGTGGTTCCAAACTTCTTCCATTTAAGAATGAAAGAGGCCACTGTGTAATTGGGGACATTCAATGGTGCAGAAATGTTTTGGTACCCTTCCCCAGATGTGTGCCTCGACACAATCCTATCTTTTGCTCTGACATGCACTGCCAACTGTGGGACTTTTTAATATAGACAGGTGTGTGCCTTTCCAAATCATGTCCGATCAATTGAATTTAGCACAGGTAGACTCCAATCAAGTTGTAGAAACATCTCAAGTATGATCAATGGAAACAGGATGCACCTGAGCTCAATTTTGAGTCTCATAGCAAAGGGTCTGAATACTTATGTAAATAAGCTATTTCAGTTTTTAATAAAAACCTGTTTTCCCTTTGTCATTATGGGGTTTTATGGTGTAGATTGATGTGGATTTGTATTTATTTAATCCATTTTAGAACAAGGCTGTAACGTAACAAAATGTGGAAAAAGTCCAAGGGTCTGAATACTTTCCGAATGCACTGCATGTGTGTGGGCCTATCATGGTATTAATAGCATGGCTGTTTCCTCTTTAATGTTTTATGTGCATATGAAATGGCTCTGGTGAGTGTCTTAGCTCTCCCTAGTGAGGATGCCCTACATATCACATTCTAACTAATTAGAATGAAATCTCTGAGGGATGGAATATTACTTTATTTCCAAACAAATAAAATAATAACTCTCCCCTCGTGTGAACCAGAGGATCAGAATTGCTCAAAATATGCATATAGCAGCTGTTCAGAATCCTGCAAAAGCTACACAAGAGATTCCAGAATTGGATCCTCTCTCTCTCTCTCTCTCTCTCTCTCTCTCTCTCTCTCTCTCTCTCTCTCTCTCTCTCTCTCTTATTCAATAAATCATTGAGCTCTATAAACTACTTCAGGCTGGTTCCTCTTGCCCCTGTTCTTTCCATGTTGGGTGAATGTTCGGGTCTTGGTGTGTCTTACAGTATGTTACAGTAAACTTGATATATTAGCATTTGGTAACATTTGGACTTGTCATTGCAGAAAAGAAAGGCAAGCCCAGCTGTTTCCATTCCAAGAACACTGATGAGGAGGCCTGTGTCGGGGTGAAGATCGAACACGCTAAAGGTCAACTTGATCCCTTTCTCACTCTCAATATCACAATCTCCTCTTTTAATATTGCTATCTCTTATCTCCCCTCTCTCCTACTATTAGTTTCTGTTCATTAGCTACTGTAGTCTACTGTACTAAAAGAGGAGTATTTAACCTTTGTGAAATGACAGGCCCTACGGTGCTGTGTAGATGTGAGCATGGTGTACTGCTCATTGTGCTGTGCTTTCCTTTTCTAAAAGCGTTCTCCTTCCTTCCCCCAGCCCGAGGTGATAACACTGTCAATGCTTCTCAGTTTAACCAAGTGTAGTCGTGTGATGTTAAGCCAATGCTGCGTTTGAGCACGGGTATGTGGGACAGAGTGTATGTCTTTTTTCTCTCTGTTTAGCGCAGAGAGAAAATGAAAGTAATAGAATGAAAGGGTGCCAACGAGGAATGTGGTCCCATCCAGATTAGATGAGCAGTGCAGAGGGAAGGGGAATGCATGCTGAACTGTAGAAATACTCCCCTTGGCAGCACACAGGTTCACAGAAAATGTGTGTGTGTGTGTTGTGTGTGGGTGTGGCTTAAAGCAGTAATTATGTATGAGTCTCTCCCTTCTGTGCCACACTTTCTCTGTATTTTGCTTTCTACCGTCCTCCCTCTCTTCTCATCTGCCAGTCTTCTTACCCCCGTTCTCTCTATGTTCGTCTGTCCTTTCCTTCTATTCATTGTATTTATTTTTCTTCCTCTGTGTTTATCTGCTGCCCCCCCCCCCCCTTTGAATGCTTGTCCTGTCATATGCCACCCCCCCTTCACTCTCTTTCTCCTTCCCTCCCTCCCTCTATCCCTCTCTTCCAGTTTTCCCCATTGATCAGCCTCAGAGGGGGTTGCCTATAATCTAAAATTGGACTGTGAACAAGTGGGTGAGGGGAGTGTTCATCTGATGAAAGTCTGGGTGGTTCAACAGGCCTTACTGTAAATCCTCCGGTTGGTCGGTCGGTCGGTCGGTCGGTCGGTCATCTGGTCTCTGGGAGTTCAGACTGGAACTGCTACTCGAACACTGGGTTTAACTCTCCTTTTCACTACAAGGTGATTCCATGCCAGCATAGTCTGAAAATATTTTGGGTATCTCTGATTGTTCTGGCAATTCTCACATAGTTACTTCATTTGGAGGAAGGATGTTTCAAGTGCTTTTTACATTTGTATAACAAATACTTATTGAGAAAATCATGATGAAAGTGGCAATTTTAGGCCCTTTTTAGACCTGTACATGTCTCCTATAAGACCTTATGATCTGTGAACAGTACATTCCACAGACAACATCTTGGTGGCATTATACTCCTTATAATGTTCTCTCAAATATGGACTATGTCTAGATTCTGAAATACACATTTTCACATACATTTATTCAACAGTAAAAAATATGAATATCTCAAAACTACCCTTTTGGATATTGCTTATTTTTAGACATATTGTTTGGCACAATATACTCTTCAAACTGATCAAATATCCAGAGTGGCAGAGTGGGCTCTCTGGTACTTTTAAAGGCCAGGTAGCAGATAATGCAGATGGTTGCAGGTTTTTAGACACTTGTTTTGTTGGGTCTTGAGGTCCTAAACATTGTTAACCTTGTGTCTCCTTGGTAATAATATAGTAGCTACCACAGTATTAACGCTATGCATTAAGAAAGCATGCAATGAGATAGCTGCAGAGAGGAATACCTACTGGTCAGACTGGTTAATAAAGGGATGGAAGGAAATTCCTGCCATACCCTCCATTCCCCAGCAGCTGATGTCACAGGGTGTGTGTGTGTGTGTGTGTGTGTGTGTGTGTGTGTGTGTGTGTGTGTGTGTGTGTGTGTGTGTGTGTGTGTGTGTGTGTGTGTGTGTGTGTGTGTGTGTGTGTGTGTGTGTTAGAATAGAATACTGGCTTCCTGTGTTATACAGTAGGTTCTGTCATGAGCTGACTGTTAGAATCTGAGAACCTGTACATCTGCGTTACACTGTTGTGAGAAATTCTGCAAGACACGGTGACAGACACACAGACAGACAGATAGCCGACTATGCGGAAGCTCCACTCACAGTTCTCTGCACAGACTTCTGTGAAACGTAAGAAAGATAGTTTAGATCTATCTCAAACAACTTTTAGATCTCTTTACTTCTGTTTATACTTTCCATTTAACCTTTTACTGCAGGCTAAATCAGGGTCACATAGAGTGTTTCTTGGTAGTCTTAAATGTAACAGTATAGCTTCCATCCCTCTCCTCGCCCCTACCTGGCCTCGAACCAGGGACCCTCTGCACACATCAACTACTGCCTCCCACAAAGCATCATTACCCATCATTCCACAAAAGCCACGGCCCTTGCAGAGCAAGGGGAACAACTACTTCAAGGTATTCAAGGAAGCATTCAGACCCCTTAGCTTTTTCCAAATTTCGTTACGTTAAAACCTTATTCTAAAATGTATTAAATTGTTTTTTATCCTCATCAATCTACGAACAATAGTCCATAATGACCAAGCAAAAACAGGTTTGTAAATTGTTTTGCAATAAAAACGTAAATATCAAATGTACATAAGTATTCAGACCTTATACTCAGTACTTTGTTGAAGCACCTTTGGCAGCGATCACAGCCTCGGGTCTTCTTGGGTATGAAACTACAAGCTTGGCACATCTGTATTGTTTTCTGCAGATCCTCTCAAGCTCTGTCAGGTTGGATGGGGAGTGTCGCTGCACAGATATTTTCAGGTCTGTCCAGAGATGTTTGATCGGGTTCAAGCCCAGGCTCTTGCTGGGCCACTCAAGATTATTCAGAGACTTGTCCCGAAGCCACTCTTGCGTTGTCTTGGCTGTGTGCTTAGGGTCGTTGTTCATCAAAGATTTCTCTGTATTTTCCTCCATTTATCTTTCCCTCGGTCCTGGCTAGTCTCCCAGTCCCTGCCGCTGAAAAACATCCCCACACCATTCTTCACTGTAGGAATGGTGCCAGGTTTCCTCCAGACGTGACTCTTGGCATTCAGGCCAAAGAGTTCAATCTTGGTTTCATCAGACCAGAGAATCTTGTTTATATAAGAATATAAGAATAATATAGGCTACTGTGTTCTTGGGGACCTTCAATGCTGCAGAATTTTTGCTGGTACCCTTCCCCAGATCTGTGCCTCGACAAAGTCCTGTCTCGGAGCTCTACGGACAATTCCTTCAACCTCATGGCTTGATTTTTGCTCTGACATTGTCAAATGTGGGACTTTATGTAGACAGGTGTGTTCCTTTCCGAATCATGTCCAATCAATTGAATTTAGCACAGGTAGACTCCAATCAAGTTATAGAAACATCTCAAGGATGATCAATAGAAACAAGATGCATCTGTGCTACATTTTGAGTCTCATAGCAAAGGGTCTGAATACTTATGTGAATAAGCTATTTCAGTTTTTTGCTTTGTCATTATGGGGTATTGTGTGTAGATTGATGAGGAAAATGTTTTATTTAATCCATTTTAGAATAAAGCTGTAACGTAACAAAATGTGGAGAAAGGGAAGAATACTTTCCGAATGCACTGTATACAACCTCACACACACATAATTATAGCCTTAAAAACATAAGACCATGTCAGTACCATGTCAGATATAGAGTTGAAATGTATTCAATTTTGAGTTTGCGTCCCAACAATACACTTCATATACATCACAGAAGACTGAAATATAACAAAACTGTTTGACATAGAAACACCATTTTTTCTACGTTAAAAAAAAAGGTTTTATTAATTTTGAAATTAGGAAAAATATGAATAACATTCCACACCTGAGGGCACTATAGGGCGGTTTGGTCATTTGACTGCAGGAAAGTTAGTATTGTTTTTTTTGTTAGTTGCTCATGGGTAGTATGACACTAACATTTACTTTGGACTTCATACTGGTTTTGGCTGGGAGGAAATGGTAGCGTAGCTATAGGCGGTGTTTGTAGATGTTTGTATGGGGAGGTGAACAGACAGAAAGCTACAGGAGGCTGTTAGAGAGTGGTTATCCAGGTGTTAAATATGGAGTGTTCAGGAGAGTAGTAGGGCAGTGGGTGGCCAGTGTTGGGGAAGTGTTGCATCTTCTTGTCTAAGAAATACTAAAGAAAACAATTGTTCTTTACAACATAAGCTCTTCTTTGTTCAAGTTAACCGGAGCCGCACAAGTATAGTGCATTGAGCTGGAATCTCCCGGTCTTAAAAACCTCTTGGCGCACCAATCCCTTTAGCGGGATCATTTTCGTCAACATCCGGTGAATTGCAGAGCGCTAAATTCAAATTAAATTACTAAAAATATTTAATTTTCATGAAATCACAAGTGCAATATACCAAAACACAGTTTAGCTTGTTGTTAATACACCTGGCGTGTCAGATTTCAAAAAGGCTTTACGGTGAAAGCAAACCATGTGATTATGTGAGGACAGCTCTCAGCAGACAAAACATTTCAAACAGCTAGCAGCAAAGTAGATTGGTCACGAAAGTCAGAAAAGCAATAAAATTAATCGCTTACCTTTGATGATCTTCGTATGTTTGCACTCACGAGACTCCCAGTTATACAAAAAAAAAATGTGTTCGATAAAGATTCTCTTTATATCCAAAAACCTCCATTTGGTTGGCACATTTTGTTTAGTAATCCACAGGCTCGTGCGGTCACGACGGGCAGACGAAAATTCCAAATAGTATCCGTAAAGTTCGTGGAAACATGTCAAACATAATCAATCCTCAGGTTGTTTTTACAATAAATAATCTATAATATTTCAACCGGACGGTATCCTTTTCAATAGAAGAGAGAAAGAAAGGGTCTCGCTCCAGTGGCACGCGCATGCAGAAATCTGAGGACTTCTAGCTATCCACTGACACGATGTGATCATTCTCGCTCATTTTTCAGAATAAAAGCCTGAAACTATGTCTAAAGACTCTTCACACCTTGTGGAAGCCATAGGGAAAGGAATCTGGTTGATATCGCTTTAAATGGAGGATAGGCTTGCAATGGAAAAGAGGGGTTTCAGAAAAACAGCACTTCCTGGATGGATTTTCCTCAGGTTTTCGCATGCAATATCAGTTCTGTTATACTCAGACAATATTTTTAAAGTTTTGGAAACTTTAGAGTGTTTTCTATCCTAATCTGCCAATTATATGCATATTCTAGCTTCTGGGCCTGATAAATAGGCAGTTTACTTTGGGCACGTTTTTCATCCAAACATCAAAATACTAGCCTCAAGAGGTTTTAAACTCCTGTGCGGGGGCTGCACGTCCCTCAAGTGGTCACTTGGCTCCACGTTTTACCATCATGCATTTTCCCTCTATCATTTGGACTGAGTGCCTTGGACCTGTTTTCATAGTTCCTTTCTGTTCACTCTTTTCTCTCTGTTTGTTAACAATGACTGTTACGATCTACTAGGTGTGGTGGGTGGAATCAGGCGCAGAGAGCAGGTTCAGTCGTTTTCCTCAGATTTATTCCCCAGCGCAACAAAAACAGTCACGCCAACACACAGGGCGTAAATACGTTGCTAGTCCAAAACAACTACAGGACTAAACAGTCCGGAGAATAAATACAATAATAAATCACACCAACAAAACACAGAGTAACAAAAACAAGCCCGCACAAATACCCAGCGGGCCTAGTGCCCTTAAATACCCTACAAACAAATCCTAATACAAAACAGGTGTACCCAATTAACCAATAACCCAAAACAAACGGAAAGGGAATCGATGGCAGCTAATAGGCCGGCGACGACGACCGTCGAGCACCGCCCGAACAGGAAGAGGCACCATCCTCGGCGAGGTTCGTGACAGTACCCCCCCCCTGACGCGCGGCTCCCGCAGCGCGCCGACCCCGGCCTCGAGGACGACCCGGAGGACGAGGCGCAGGGCGATCCGGGTGGAGGCGATGGAAATCCCTCAAGAGGGAAGGATCTAAAATGTCCCTCCCCGGTACCCAGCACCTCTCCTCCGGACCGTACCCCTCCCAGTCCACGAGGTACTGCAGGCCCCTCACCCGGCGTCTCGAGTCCAGAATAGCTCGTACTGTGTACGCCGGGGACCCCTCGATGTCCAGAGGGGGTGGAGGGACCTCCGGTACCTCACCGTCTTGTAGGGGACCAGCTACCACCGGCCTGAGGAGAGACACATGAAACGAGGGGTTAATACGATAATAAGAGGGAAGTTGCAATCTATAACACACCTCGTTTATCCTCCTCAGGACTTTAAATGGCCCCACACACTGCGGCCCCAGCTTCCGGCAGGGCAGGCGGAGGGACAGGTTTCGGGTCGAGAGCCAGACCCTGTCCCCTGGTGCGAACACCGGGGCCTCACTGCGGTGGCGGTCAGCGTCTCTCTTCTGCCGTTCACTGGCCTGCCTGAGAGAATCCTGGACTGCCCGCCAGGTCTCTCTAGAGCGCTGTACCCACTCCTCCACCGCAGGAGCCTCGGTCTGACTCTGATGCCACGGAGCCAGGACCGGCTGGTAACCCAGTACACATTCGAATGGCGACATATTCGTGGACGAATGCCGAAGAGAATTCTGGGCTAACTCTGCCCATGGGACGTACCTTGCCCATTCTCCTGGCCGGTCCTGGCAATACGACCTCAGAAACCTGCCCACTTCCTGGTTTACTCTCTCCACCTGCCCATTACTTTCGGGGTGATAACCAGAGGTAAGGCTGACCGAGATCCCCAGACGCTCCATAAACGCCTTCCAAACCCGAGATGTGAACTGGGGACCCCGATCGGAGACGATATCCTCTGGGACCCCATAGTGCCGGAAGACGTGGGTAAAAAGAGCCTCTGCAGTCTGTAGGGCCGTAGGGAGACCAGGCAATGGAAGGAGACGGCAGGACTTAGAGAACCGATCCACAACGACCAGAACGGTAGTGTTCCCCTGAGAAGGGGGAAGATCAGTAAGGAAATCTACCGAGAGATGGGACCATGGCCGTTGTGGAATCGGGAGGGGCTGTAACTTCCCTCTAGGAAGGTGCCTAGGAGCCTTACTCTGGGCGCATACCGAACAGGAAGAGACATAGAGCCTCACATCCCTAGCTAAGGTGGGCCACCAGTATTTCCCTCTAAGACCCCGCACTGTCCTATCGATCCCCGGATGACCCGCAGACGGTAGTGTGTGAGCCCACCGAATCAACTTATCACGAACACCAAGCGGTACGTAACTTCTGCCCGTCGGACACTGTGCAGGCGCAGGTTCAACCCTCAACGCCCGCTCGATGTCCGCGTCCACCTCCCATACCACTGGGGCCACCAGCCGAGAAGCAGGAAGGATGGGAGTGGGTTCGATAGACCGGTCCTCGGTGTCATAGAGACGGGACAGCGCGTCGGCCTTAGTGTTGAGGGAACCTGGTCTGTAAGAGATCGTAAATCTAAAACGTGTAAAGAACATGGCCCACCTAGCCTGGCGCGGATTCAGTCTCCTCGCTGCACGAATATACTCCAGATTACGGTGATCAGTCCAGATGAGAAAAGGGTGTTTAGCCCCCTCTAGCCAGTGTCTCCACACCTTCAGGGCCTTTACCATAGCTAGTAACTCCCGGTCCCCCACATCATAGTTCCGCTCTGCCGGACCCAGCTTCTTAGAAAAGAAAGCGCAGGGACGGAGCTTCGGTGGCGTACCCGAGCGCTGAGACAGCACGGCTCCAACCCCAGCCTCGGACGCATCCACCTCCACTATGAATGCTAACGAAGGGTCCGGATGCGCCAACACGGGAGCCCCAGTGAACAGTGCCTTCAACTGGTTGAAGGCTCCATCAGCCTCTGCTGACCACCGCAAACGCACCGGCCCTCCCTTCAGCAGTGAGGTAATGGGCGCCGCTACTTGGCCAAAACCCCGGATAAACCTCCGGTAGTAATTGGCAAACCCTAAAAACCGCTGCACCTCCTTTACCGTGGTCGGAGTCGGCCAATTACGCACGGCGTTAACGCGGTCACACTCCATCATCATCCCCGAGCTGGAAATGCGATAACCCAAGAAGGAAACGGCTGGTTTGGAAAACACACATTTCTCAGCCTTGACGTATAGGTCATGCTCCAGCAGTCGCCCAAGAACCTTGCGCACCAGGGAAACATGCGCGGCGCGTGTGGCAGAATAAATCAAGATGTCATCAATATAGACTACCACACCCTGCCCGTGCAAGTCCCTGAGAATCTCATCTACAAAGGATTGAAAGACGGCTGGAGCATTTTTCAACCCATACGGCATGACGAGGTACTCATAGTGGCCTGATGTGGTACTAAACGCTGTTTTCCACTCGTCTCCTCCCCGAATACGCACCAGATTATACGCGCTCCTGAGGTCCAGTTTTGTGAAGAAACGCGCTCCGTGGAATGATTCCACCGCCGTAGCGATGAGAGGTAGCGGATAACTAAAACCCACTGTGATCGAATTGAGACCTCGATAATCAATGCACGGACGCAGACCTCCCTCCTTTTTCCTCACAAAAAAGAAACTCGAGGAGACGGGTGACATGGAGGGCCGAATGTACCCCTGTCTCAGAGCTTCCGTGACATATGTTTCCATAGCCAGCGTCTCCTCCTGTGACAGTGGGTACACATGACTCCGGGGAAGTGCAGCGTTCTCCAGGAGGTTTATCACGCAATCCCACCGTCGATGGGGTGGTAATTTGGTCGCTTTCCTCTTACTAAAAGCGATAGCCAAATCGGCATATTCGGGGGGAATGCGCACGGTGGAAACCTGGTCTGGACTCTCCACCGTCGTGGCACCGATGGAAACTCCTAAACACCTCTCTGAACACTCGTCTGACCACCCCTTAAGAGCCCCCTGTTTCCAGGAAATAAGGGGATTGTGAATAGCCAGCCAGGGAACCCCCAACACCACCGGAAACCCAGGTGAATCAATAAGGTAGAAACTGATCCTCTCCCTATGATTCCCCTGCGTTACCATGTCCAGCGGAATCGTGGCCTCCCTGACCAGCCCTGACCCTAGCGGTCGGCTATCTAAGGAGTGCACGGGGACAGGTGGGTCTATCTGCACTAACGGAATACCCAATTTACGGGCGAGTCCACGATCCATAAAACTCACAGCTGCGCCTGAATCGACTAGCGCCTTATGCTGAAGAGAGGGGAAAAATGCAGGGAAAAAAACTAACAAAAACATGTGACCAACAGGGAGCTCTGGGTGAGTTTGGTGCTTACTCACCTGGGGTGGCCGAGGAGCGCTCTGCCGACCATCTCGACTCCCAGAGGGACTCCTCCAACACCGGTCCGAAGTGTGTCCTCTCCGTCCACAATAGGAGCAGGAGGAGCCCCCTCTGATCCCCCTAGATGCAGCTCCTCCCAACTCCATCGGAGTGGGAGTGGGAGAGCTGGACGGTGGAATTAACAGGACCCCTTCTGAACGCCCGCGGGCAGCTAGCAGGTTGTCCAATCGAATAGACATGTCTATTAGTTCATCCAGGGAGAGAGTTGTGTCCCTGCAAGCCAGCTCCCGGCGGACGTCCTCCCGGAGACTACACCGGTAATGGTCCATCAGGGCCCTGTCATTCCACCCAGCACCAGCAGCTAGGGTCCTAAACTCCAACGCGAAGTCCTGCGCGCTCCTCGTCTCCTGTCTGAGGTGGAACAGTCGCTCACCCGCCGCTTTACCCTCTGGTGGATGATCGAACACTGCTCGGAAACGGCGGGTGAACTCCAGGTAGTTGTCCCGAGCTGAGTCTGGACTGTTCCATACTGCGTTAGCCCAGTCCAGGGCCCTGCCCGTTAAACAGGAGACGAGGAGGCTCACACTCTCCTCACCCGAGGGAGCCGGACGCACGGTAGCCAGGTAGAGCTCCAGCTGGAGCAAAAATCCCTGGCACCCAGCAGCCGCTCCATCGTACTCCCTCGGGGGGGAGAGACGTAGTGCGCCGGACCCAGAGGACGATGTAGGTGGAGTAGGTGGTGTCGGGAGTGGGGGAGCTGGGGTAGATGTCGGGAGACCACTCCTCTCCCATCGTTCCATCCTCTCCATCATCTGGTCCATCGCGGTACCAATCCGATGGAGGACAGCTGTATGGTGATGAACGCGCTCCTCCATAGTGGGGAGAGGAGTGGTCGCTGCTCCTGCTGACTCCATTTCAAGGGGTGCGGGCTTCTGTTACGATCTACTAGGTGTGGTGGGTGGAATCAGGCGCAGAGAGCAGGTTCAGTCGTTTTCCTCAGATTTATTCCCCAGCGCAACAAAAACAGTCACGCCAACACACAGGGCGTAAATACGTTGCTAGTCCAAAACAACTACAGGACTAAACAGTCCGGAGAATAAATACAATAATAAATCACACCAACAAAACACAGAGTAACAAAAACAAGCCCGCACAAATACCCAGCGGGCCTAGTGCCCTTAAATACCCTACAAACAAATCCTAATACAAAACAGGTGTACCCAATTAACCAATAACCCAAAACAAACGGAAAGGGAATCGATGGCAGCTAATAGGCCGGCGACGACGACCGTCGAGCACCGCCCGAACAGGAAGAGGCACCATCCTCGGCGAGGTTCGTGACAATGACCTTGTCATCCTTCTCTGTTTCTAGGAGTACTGTCAACCTAGTTTGAATTTCCTGTTGACCAACAGCTCTGCAGGAGACAGACCATGTTTTAGTGGAGTAGCCCTGTAGTTTAACAAAGCTAGTTATGGATCTGTCTTTGAGTCCAGAGCTTTCCTAACCGGTAGTTTCACTGTTTTGACACTGTTCTCAACTAACCCATTAGACCGTGGGTACAGTGGGCTGGATGTGACACGCTTGAACCAGTACAATTTAGAAGAATCACTGAAAGCTGAACTGTGAGGCGTTGTCCGTACGCACAATCTCTTCAACCCCATGGCGAGCAAAGAATTATCTCCTGACTAGCAGTAGTGTCCTTCAGCAAAGCTCTCTCTGTAATGAGAGTAATAGTCAGTAGAACATCGTTCTCTCCCTCCAAGAGAACAGGGATCTATTCCTACTTTGCCCCATGGTCTCAATACCTATTTTTCTTCAACCCACATTGTCTCTTTGCTCTGTATTTCTGGCATGTTTCACAGGCTCTGATTGTCTGCTCTATATCAGTATTCAACTTGGGCCAAAATGACACTGCGTTTGCACGTCGTTGTGACTTCTCCATCCCTAGATGGCCCTTGTGTATTTTGATCAGCATGTTTTTCTGCAACCCACTTGGTATCACAATTCTGGAACTCTTAAACAGAATTCCGCCAGGTACAGATGGCTCATCCATGTATTGACCATAAGGGTATATCATAGCTTGTGCAGACAAGCCGTATGTTATTGCTTGAATCGCCGTTGGCAAACACTCATCTTCGGCAGTAGCATGTGAAATAACTGTCCCAGAGACTGGGCAGCTCTTTCTGATAAGGTTTACATGTATGGTCTCGTCCTGCTCGTATATCTTGTTTGGTTCTGAGCTGTCTAAAGCTCTGGACAATGTGTCTGCCACTAACAATTCTTTCCCTGGCCTATACTCGAGTTGCAAGTCATATTTCTGACGTTTTAGAAACAGTCTCTGTACCCTTGGTGGTGTGTATGCCAGATCCTTCTTTGCAATATTAACCAAAAGGTTTATGTTTTGGCCCACACTGTTTTACCATAGATAAACACATGGAATATCTTATATGCATATGACAGTTATATTGCCTCTTTCTCAATCTGAGCATAGTTAGTTACACTCAGACGTTGCCAGAGCCATGGAGGCATGTGAATGGGCGCCATCTAGTGGCATACTGCTGTAACACTGCACCTAAACCTGATTTAGAGACATCTGCTGAGATTTTAGTTTTGAGCTTTTCATCCTAGAACCTCAGTACTGGAGCATGCATGATTAATACCTTGAGCTGCTCAAACTCTTTCTGGTGATTACTGTTCCAACATATCCCACTCTCCAACTGCGAGTTCCCCAAGTGGTCACTTGGCTTCCAATACAATATGCCACAGGAAGCTACTCTGAAAATATAGCTACTCTCACAAACTACTTTGTGAAAAATTATATGTAAATCTGAAATGTCATTGACTATCATGGCACAAGGAGAGACCCAGATGCAGACACCGGAGGCAGATGGTTGGACTCTTAGATATTTATTGATCCAAAAAGGGGTAGGAAAGAGGCAAAAGGTCAAAACCAGTTCAGAGTCCAGGAGGTACAGAGTGGCAGACAGGCTCGAGGTCAAGGCAGGCAGAATGGTCAGGCAGGCAGGTACAGAGTCCAGAAACAGGAAAGGGTCAAAACCAGAAGGACTAGCAACAAGAGAATAGAAAAGGACTGCGCATGGGGAAAAAAAAACAAAACACACTGGTTGACTTGGACATACAAGATAAACTGGCACAGAGAGACAGGAAACAAATAGATAAATACACTGGGGAAAACGAGCAACACCTGGAGTGGGTGGAGACCATCACAAGGACAGGTGAAACAGATCAGGGTGTGACAATTAACTACAAATTGCAAGAACCGATAACTTTGGGATCGTATGTTAGTTAAATTTAGCCTATTAAACACAAAAACAATATTTCAAGTGAAAATTACACAGGTCTGTTGCTGAAAAAGAAAGAAAATGATTGCCTACTTCACCAATATTTTATTTTAGCAAAAAATGTAGTGTGTAGTTCCAGTAGCTACAACGCTACATGGCAACAAAAAAAAAGTAATTAACTACTGAAAACACTACCTTGATTTGAACTTAGTTCAATTAAAAACTAAGCTACTACATGTAACTTAGTTCACTACTCCCCAACACTGTGGGTGGCTAACTTTCTGTGTCTTTCTCTTTCTAGTCTCAGTCCTTGTGCTGTGTGTGTAGACAGCCTGCGGAAGAAAGAGACTGAAAATTCTATAACATTTTATTGAATTGCACATCCTTTCAGAGCCAATTCACCCTTCCCCTTATCGCTGCGACGATAGTGCTATGGTGAAGTGTGCTGGTGTGTGTGTTTGCACGTGTGTTTGTGCGCTATGCACTCTGTCTGTGTCTTATATCCCTCTAGTTGTTTTGAGAGAGGGAGAAGGGGGGTGAAGGGAAGGAAGAAGTAGTCTTCCCCTTATTGGTGAGTCTCTCCGCTGAGCTGAGTCACTTAGCTCTGAGCTGCAGTGCCTGCCTGCCTGGGAATATTGCATGTTACTGCCAGACTTTCCCTACTACTCCTACGGGAGGCTTGAGCTACCTTGTCTGCCCTGTAAGGATTTCCTACTACTCTGTAGAAGAGGCTTTGGGTGAGTTTATTCTCAGGTTATGTCAGTGATTCAGTTTATCCCCGCCTCTCTCTCATGTTTTTCTCTGTTTTCTTAGATGAATGTGCTATTGTGGTTGGTATACATATATCTCTGGAGTTAGACTATTCCCACAACTGTCGCCCTTTGCAGTGAAAGTAATGGATAATGATATCAAGTCACAGTATTTCATAATTGCAGGCAGGAGTCCAAAGACAATTTATGGATTGTGGGATATATTCACTCATATGTTGTGGATGTATTCACTTTAAAATTGGAATTGCTTCCATTATTCTTGTGTGCACTCTCACAACCCTGCTCATATCTGGAAATCACTGAGAATTACCACCCATTTTGAATCCCAGGCAGATTTGATTATAAATACTGTTAGATATGCAGTGTGCTGAGAGTGGGGTGTTCCCTTGGGACACAGGGCTCTGGTTTATTTTAGGTTAGAAGTAAAAACAGTAACTTAGACCAGGGTTTGCAGCTATAGACTGAAGCACAGGCACTCCCCTCTCTGGGTGGTGGCTGGGTGCAGAAAGACAGGTGTGCCTATTGTTTTTACTCACAGCTCTGATTTGAGTGTCGGGACACACATGTTGTGTCAGGATTAGTGAGAGAGGGATTAGAGGGCGAGAGAGAGAGCAGTATCAATGGGTTTTTGTAACAAAGGCATTATGCTCTTATGTGACACTCCAAACCGATCTAGATCTAGCATGCATCGGGCAGAAAATTGATTAAAACGTTACGAATTGCCGGTTCACAATTTTTTTTGTGCTATGGATCCGCTTAGTTGTCTACATACACCCTAGACTTATACATCAATTACACACACACACACACACAAAGAGTCAGCTCAGACAGATCTAGCTCAGATGCCCAGCTCAGGAGCTCCATCAGCAGTAGATTTGAATTTAAAATAGAAAATTAACGTGTTTATGCAACCTATGTTAGTGCATCGAATCACATCGCACCGAATTGCATCGATTCGTTCCTCTAATCAAACCGAATCGTTTCAAACTAAAACGTATCGTTCCTGTGTCGTATTTGTAGCCCATGTATCTAGACAGGTATCGAATCATCTTGAAATGGAAAGATGCACATCCCTAATTATACCACAAATTAGATAGCTTTTTCAAACGTCCGCTTCACAACAAGATCTATTCCTAGAGGCATCGTGGTTGGTCGATCCTGTTATTTTCTCTCTCTCAGTGAGGTAAAGGATGTGGATACGCTGCTCTTATCTCTGATTAGAGGGAGAGTGGTTTTGTTAGATTGATACATTCCTTCATCCTCTCTGAGCCCGGTTGTATTGGTAAACATGCATTCTTGTGTATCTGTGTCGGCAAGGACAGGGAGGCGTCGTCTCAACGGAGGAGATATCTTTAGTAACACCAGCAGCACACTGGAGGCTTTAACACACAGACCCTGACCTGAGGTAAACTTTTTTTCCTTGAACGGATCTTCTTCACTCTTCCTCTCTCCGGATGTCATGAAAGATTAAGAGGACCGAGTATTTTGGCCTATTTTCAGCTCTCTGCGCCATGGCAAGACTCCTCAGCCTTCCAATATGGTGATAGAGTTCAGTACTGGGGAGAATATTTTTCATGTGTCATTATAATTGTTTTTGTTAGATGCTAGATACATGTCTTTGATCATTTTCATTGGTTCATTCTTGAGGATTAACTTATGACTGTCTTGAGTGAAATTAATGCCATGATTTCCACCAGAGTTGGTCTAAAATCCTTTGGAAACAAGCGAATGCCCACGAGCTTGTTCTCCCTGCCAGTTCAATAGTAAAATATTTTGTAGTGTTGAGAAGGTTCGGGACAGTTGCCATGGTAGCAGGTCTCCTACAGTGTAAATCAAGGACAGAGCCTCAGGTGGGATTGTGTTTATCGGAGTTCTGCATTCACTATTAACTATTGGATTCAGCTGCGAATGTTCAATATTTGCTCACTTTCCAGTTTCTACAGAATCCTGTTTGGCCTTCTACCCCAGGCTCAGAAGCTCACCTTGCAAACATCCATATTCACGTAGTCTAACTGATGTGGGCTAATGTGGTTTTAAATTGGAATCAGAAGACAGACTTTCGTATAAAAGAGAAGAGTAAAGAATTTTAATTATTGGAGTTGTGTGATTTGGAAATTGCAAAAACTTTGGCTTGGTTTGGTCTTGTGCCGTCCTGTTGTGGTGTGTGTGTGTGTGTGTGTCAGGTTTGGGGTCAATTTAGTTTCAATTCAGGAAATTAGATTCCACATTAAACGTTTACTGTAGTCAATCTATTAAACAATAATTGAGAATGGATGCTCTATTCTAAAATATTGAATTGCAATTTCAATTTACTTTCTGAATTGACTGAATTTAAACTGAATTGTGTGTGTAAGTGTGCGCACGTGCATGTGTGTGTCTTCTTAGAACATACTCAGACTTGTTAAATAGGCTGTTTGAATGGGCCCATCTCTCACGAGGCTGTCATACCATAACCTGACCATGTTTACATCAGCAACAGACAACTAAGCCCCCTCCTCCCTGGTGGAATGAAATGGCTCGAATGCTCAAACCCCAGCACTCCGTTCTGCCACATCTGGTCTTTTCACCATCCCACCCCTGTCAGCTCCCCCCCGAGTCCCTTCGCATCTTCCATAAATGTCTGAGGCCTACTTTTTCAAAGAGTGTCTTAAATTAACCAGGGATGTCCTCTTGATAAGTGTGTGAATTGGACCATTTTCTGTCCTGCTAAGCATTCAAAATGTAACGACTACTTTTGGGTGTATGAAATGTTTGAAGTAAAAATTACAGATTTTTATTTTTAGGAATGTAGTAAAGTAAAAGTAGTCAAAAATATAAATACTAATGTACAGACACCCCCAAAAATTACTTAAGTAGTACTTTCAAATATTTTACACCACCTGAAAAAATGTATCTCTGAATTAACCCAGAAAGGGGCCCTTTGTGCTGCCTAACATCTTAATATCCACATGCTTTGGCTTAGCAGGGCGCTTGGTGCTAATTTACATGGGTATCTGTGGCGGGCCACTTTTAACGATAGGGTGTGTGTGTGTGTGTGTGAACGAGGAGTAGCTGACCCAGAGACAACAGCGCGAAGTAGCTATGCTGGAAAATGTGAGGGCCTGAGGTCCATACACTCCACTCCATTGATGTTTACTTGGTGATTTACAGCAGAATGACTGGGTGTTTGACATCTTAATAACAACCTTCATTATTTACAATAGAGGGTTTTCCTGACTCTCTCTACAATCACTAACATGGCAACTTGACGTGGAGACTTGATTGTAACCAAAAATGGGTCATATGGCGCAACACATGTTTGAAATGTTCCCTGTTAAAGTGATTGCAGATGATGTCAAGCATGCAATCAGCCGAGTTCTTAAGGCCAGCTCTAAAATTATCCACAAAACTTGGGCCGTGTTTAGAAAGTCACCCCAGCAGACCGTGGGGCTTTCCTAGTCAAATCAGTACTAGACCATTTGTTGTTGTTGTCTGTAACTGAAGCAGAGCTATAAAAAAAGAGTGTAGCCTTTCCTGCAGTGGAATGTTACTCATTTTTTTTTCTCAGAATTTCACAATTAATCAACACGATTTATTATTTTTACACAAAATCTGCTGTTTCTATATCGCTTTTGTTATATGTCAGTCTTCTGTGATGTACATAAAGTGTCATATCGGGGATGTAAACTCAAAATGGAATAGATTTCAACTCTATCTGACATGATACAGGTGTCTTCTTTTTTTTAAGCCCATAACCATGTGAGTCAGGTGGATACTTCTGTTTCAAAGTAGATTTGTTTAAGACGACCAAGAAACACTCTGTGTGACCCTGATTTAGCCCACTACGGTAAAATGTACAATGTACACTAAGTATACCAAACATTAGGAACACCTTCCTAATATTGAGTTTCACCCCTCCCTTTTGCCCTCAGAACAGCCTCAGTTAGTTGGGGAATGGACTCTACAAGGTGTCGAAATCGTTCCGCGGGGATGCTGGCCCATGTAGGCTGGAAGCCCAGCAGCGTTGCAGTTCTTGGCACACTCATACCGGTGCTCATGGAACCTTCTACCATACCCCTTTCAAAGGCACTTAAATCACCCTCTGAATGGCACACATACACAATCCATGTCTCAAGGCTTAAAATCCTTTCTTTAACCTGTTTTCCTCCCCTGATTTGAAGTGGATTTAACAAGTGACATCAAGTAAACAGGGGACTTAAGGGGTCCTGAGCTCTAGAGAGTTACGTCTGAAATTCTTTTGGGGCTCTGTATATGTACACATTCAACTATCTAGAGTTCTTCTTGTGACACCATTTCATACACCGAATGCCACTGAAGTTCCTTCCTTGTTACGATGAGCAAATCATACTTTTGTGAATTGAAGGGATTCTATAAAAATGTAAAAAAATAAAAGGCTGTTACTTTTTGAGGGACTGTGATTGATTTTGGAGATTGCGTGTACTACCGCATTTCAATGTTCCGTCGAACTAGGACAGAATTTCACTTCCATGATCTTTCGGTGAACTCGTTGTCGTTTTCTCTGTAGATTACCATGGAGAAAAAATTGCTTGCATCGAAAATTTCTTGCATCATCACGTGCAGTAATGCAAGCTCTGCAGCACTAGGAATAGACAGCCTCTCAGAGACAATGGACAATGTTACACATTGATTATACTGTATAGCTGCTGAGTGAAGGGCCGTGTGAATGCTCACTCGACCGACACATGTGAGTTCTTCTTATACCTCAGTGGAGTTAAGTCATGTTTTTACATGACTGCCCTTAATGGAGACTTCCCAGAATGATGAAGCACTTTGTGGAAACTCTCTATAAAGTAACAATACCACCTGCTTGGCCTCAGCAGCAACACAGTGCCATGTAGTGTTACCTTAATGGGGATGGCTGTGCAATTGTAGAGACTTGACTGTGGAGTGTTTCTGACTATAGACTTGGTGTAAACAGTCCGACAGAATTGGTTAAACACACTGGAGTGAAGATGGACCTGTTTCACCTGTCTTTGTGCTTGTCTCCACCCCCCTCCAGGTGTCGCCCATCTTCCCCTTTATCCCCTGTGCATTTATACCTGTGTTCTCTGTTTGTCTGTGGCCAGTTCCACTTGTCTCGTTAAGCCTACCAGCGTGTTTTTTTTTTGTACTCCTATTTCCTTAAGCTCCTGTTTTCTAGTTTTCCCAGTTTTGATAATTCTGCCTGCACGGGGCCTGTCTGCCGTTCTCTACCTTACGGACTCTGCCCTGGACTACCTACCTCTGCCTGCCCTTTCCTTTCCTTTGCCTGCCCCCCTGTTTATATAGTAAACGTCTGTTATTCGAACTGTCTGCATCTGGGTCTTCTCCTGAGCCGTGATGCCATCTGTTACCAGATGGTTAGACCAGGCTCAGTGCTGTTGGCAATCATCTGGATCATTAGCATGATAATGAACTACGTGGAGACTTTAATGTTCAGCCAAGGGCAGGGGTGAAAGTAGATTTAATTTCTTCCCAGTACAGGACCTCATATGCTTGCGTGTACACCAACATGTTTTTTATGGGTCTAATCATAGAATGACATAGAATCCCTATGGATTCAATAAGGATATCTGTGGGCCTAGTCGGGAAAGATTTATCATGTAACTTTTTAAACTGTATGACCTTTTGTATTGTGGCATAAACACAACCGGTCATGATGTGGTCATCTGATTGTCAAACAATCACTTCTTTCCTGGGCTACCTGCTCCCGTTCATCTACTGGCAACATGTTCCAGCCTCCGAACACAGTGGTGAATGCTAAGAGACATCTGCTATACAAAACACCTCACAGTATAATTAGGCCAGGATTTATGCCTCCACTGCTGTTCGCGCGCGTCTCAGTGTCAGCCACTCGTCTCGGCCATGGCAGTGTTCTCCTTGAACCACATCGCATTGTTTTCAAGGTCATTCGCACATTTTCCATGCCTCTGACATGCGGTAATGATAAATAGTGGTGTAGTAGCCTACAGTTTTCTTGACATTTTGTTTTAATTATTGTGATAGGCTGATGATTTACTGGTACGGCGTACCCCCACTATTTATTTTGCCGGGAAGGTGTACCGGACCGGCTTACTTTCCCCCCTGGCCATTGGCCAAATGAATAGTAGAAGATGGAGTGTATTACACTCGCTTCAAGCCAGTGGCTGTGGGTGGGTGATATTCTGTGAGTGGTATATGTTCTGTCTGTGGTGCAACATGGATGTGAATCACAAAAAAACAGGATATATGGTATGGAAGTGAGGAGGTCCTCTTTCAAAATAAGTACAACAGAGGCATGGTAAACGTCATATGATCCCAGCTCTATCACCACCGCAGCCAACTGAGTGTTGTCGAGAATCTCACCATTCCTCTTTGCGCTCTCTCTCTTTCAGCTCTAAGCAGTAGCCCCCACAGTGCAAGGGTCAGTCGGACAGGTCTGTGTGGGAAGAGTCCAAGTGAGAAGAGCAGGGGGGGTGTCAATGGAAGAAGTTCGGACAGCAGGCCCTCACTGCAGCCCAAACCACAAGGTACAGATAATATTGCTGTCTAATATTACTGGTCATCTCTACCGACCTCTGATCTGACGGACTCACTAGACACAAACGCTTCATTTGTAAATTATGTCTGAGTGTTGGAGTGCGCTATCCATAAGTTTAAAAAAATAATCTAAAATTGTGTCATCTGGTTTGCTTAATATAAGGAATTTGAAATTATTTATACTTTCACTTTTGATACTTAAGCATATTTAAAACCAAAAACTGTTAGACTTTTACTCAAGTAGCATTTTACTGTGTGACTTTCACTTTTACTTGAGTCATTTTCTATTAAGGTATCTTTTACTCAGTATGACAATTGGTTACTTTTTCCACCACTGCTCAAAACATGTATGACAAAACAGCTCATGCCGCAAAGAAGAGACAGTTATGTAACCAGACAGTGTGTGACACAGTGGTGAAACCTTGCCTTTAGTGGTGTTGCATTCCTGTTTTATTTGAACACAGTGAATCATTCTCCAGAGATAAAAAGGAAGCTCTACATTACAACAGCCCATTGACCATCCCCTCTATGGGTTATAGAATAGTTCATGCCATAAGAGGATACTGCTAGTCCACAGAATGGCTATATTTCAATCTAAATCTGGGTGATGAATGTTGTGCTTAAAGTAGCCGTGTTTTGCAGGCTTATAGGCATGGGTCGCAGACACTCTGGGAATGAGACTAGCTTTTAGTAACCTGTGCTGCCACCTTGTGTTTCAAGAACACCAAACTCCACAAAACACAGTCAACATTCCGTAAAATGCTGGTAGAGGCTCATGTAGTCACAGAAAGCCTCCTAGAGTGGCCATGCCAACATGACCTCCGACCTCTCTAGCCCTGACAACTGACCTTTTCAAATCACCCCTTCAGTGCCTCCGAAGCCAGCCCACCTCCAGAGCCCGGTGACGAAGTCCGCCGCCCACCCGCTTGGGCGTGTGGAGAGAGCACTCCTCAGAGCCACCATGGAGGAGAGAAGAGGAGGGGCGATGATGGCGAAGAGCCGGGAGAAACCCTCCAAAGTCTTGAACCTCATCAACCACTTCGAGGAGAACAGGTAGAGCAGGGGGAAAAAGTAGAGTACAAACTGAGAAAATTATTGATTAGACCCAATCTGAGATACAGCGCTTACTCAAATGTGTGATGCAAATATTGCTCGTGTGTGTTCTTGCTTTTGTGAATTTTGAGAGATTGTACTAACTGCTGAGAGAGCGAGAGATTCGACATGGGTACTTCCATTTACTAAAATAAGTACCTTGATCAGGCAGACATGAGTGTAGTAATCAAGTGTGACGTTAATAAACCTTGCATGCAAAAGTTTCCTAATATCTCCTACTATTTAGAAGATGAACTAAAAAGCGGAAGTCACTTTCAGCCCGGTTCATTGATATCTCTTCAGAGGAACGCTTTAGACAGAGAGAGCACTAGAGATCAGCGTGTGTATCACAAGCCAAAGCATTAGTGGAGGATGAAAAGAGATTTGGACAAAGCGGAAAATCTGCTCCCTCAGTTGCGCGAGAGAGCTCACTGCTGTAGGATGAAGTCTGGACGAAAGAGGTAGGATTTTATTACACCAAGTTTCTCATGTTTTGATTCCTGTCTCAGATGATGTTATATTGTGTCCTCAATCAAAAGGTTTGGCTGTGTGAATCAGTCTATTGTTTTGTCAGAGATTAATAAGTTACCACAAGGCCAAGGCTGAGCATTTTCTCTATAGCAACACAAGTATTTTAGTTATCTATTGTGCCATCTGTTTACCTCTGTCTTCATCTGTTTACCTCTGTCTTCATCTGTTTACCTCTGTCTTCATCTGTTCACCTCTGTCTTCATCTGTTTACCTCTGTCTTCATCTGTTTACCTCTGTCTTCATCTGTTTACCTCTGTCTTCATCTGTTTACCTCTGTCTTCATCTGTTTACCTCTGTCTTCATCTGTTTACCTCTGTCTTCATCTGTTTACCTCTATCTTCATCTGTTCACCTCTGTCTTCATCTGTTTACCTCTGTCTTCATCTGTTCACCTCTGTCTTCATCTGTTTACCTCTGTCTTCATCTGTTTACCTCTGTCTTCATCTGTTTACCTCTGTCTTCATCTGTTCACCTCTGTCTTCATCTGTTTTCCTATGACTTTAATACGTTTCTGTTGTCATTCCCGCTTGGTTACGAGTCTGAGTGGTGATTTTAGCAACATGCGAGGAGGCCCATTGGCGAGAGACTGAGAGGGAGAAACAATGGTGCCCTTGTGTGAACCACTCATACAGTGGAGTCCAACAGCATTACCCGCTCAGTCCATTATTGCCAACCCAGGCCTCTACAGACCAACTCAGGTCTCTGGAGCTACAGACTCACCCTCCGAGTGCGTTTGGTTTAGTTTGGCAGAAGAAGGGCAGCCTCTAAGGAACAGAATTAGCCTAGTAATAATCTGCTTCACATGCTGTGTTTCTTAGTAGAGGGAACCTGGAAACCCAACAGATGATGATATTGATGTAGCAATAAAGCCTACCTCTAAATGCTATTATTATATGACTGTATGCATTTTTTTTAATACTGAGGCGCATTAAGGTGATTCAGCCTTTCTGTAAACCTCTTGGAAAGGTAACTGAACGTTTCTATCTATCAAAGATTAAAGCCACGTTTATGAGGAGGATTTGTGAAACGTATTGCCTCAGTGTTTTGCTCAAGTGTTTCCATGGCCTACACTAACCAACCACAACAGTCCTCTGTGCTTTGTATAGACTAGTGGGGCAGCTGTTTGTTCACCCGCACCCGCCTGCGAACGCTATAACCAATCCGCAACCTCACGACTATATGTGACAAAGTGAAAATCTGAGGCTCGCACCTGACCCTAACCTGCTAATATAGAAAATGTGCTATAAGCTACAGTCGGAGACAGCGTACAGATTTTTTGACAGGGGGTGCAGGATTTTTTTGTTGTTGCCTGAATTAGATATTTCTGAACAGATTTTAGTTCGGCTTGGATGCATATTTTATGTGGTTGAACTACTATCCGTTTTTATGATGCTGATAAAGACAGCACCTCTACAGATGGTATGAAACTACACATTGGCATTCTCTCAAGATGCTGAAAGAAATAAATCATATTTCTCCACTCCTGTTACAAAGTCACATTTATTCATACATTTGATGTATAATTTCACTGCAAGAAATGCTTAAGTCTGCAGGAGTTAGTATTACTGCTATGTGAGATGTTATAGACCTACAGTCAGTGTCCAGATTTCACTTTCCATTTGGAGTCCCCATCCTGTGACTCATATTTGTATCGCCTCACAAAAGTTTTGTGTTCGAGGCCACCTAAAGTGAGACCGATTTAAGACCAAGACCGGAGAAAATCGAGTCTGAGTCAAGACCGGGAGGGGGACAGTGGGTCCGTGACCGAGTCAAGACCGGGAGGGGGACAGTGGGTCCGTGACCGAGTCAAGACCGAGACCAGAAGAATGCGAGTCCAATTCAAGACCATGACTGTAATTTTGTCAAATCACCATCATAATAAGAGTTCAAAATGTCCAGTATTTCTGTGTTCATATTTCAGAACAACATGTGGATTCTTCAGGCATTCAGAATGGTAAAAAATGCATGCTGAGGTAAAATAGAGCCACTTTACAAATTATTACTAACCCAAACATAGTGGGGAACAATGAGGGACTTATACAATTATTTTATTATGTTCAATGATGTTCTGATTTCATCTTTTCAGTTTTGTTGGAAATGAAATGGTTAACACTGAAGAGAAAAAAATTATCAAATCAGGATTTTTCTTTGGTTGTCTCTGGGGAGATAAATAATTTAGCTAGCTAAATCGGCCATTGGCTAGGCCATCAGAAGCTAGATAGAAGGCATATGCTATTTCACTGTATTAGGGGAACGTTTTGGAGTGACAGTGGAATCAACCAATCACATTTTGACTTGTAATGGTTGATTCCACTGTCATTATAAAACTGTTTTTACAAAAAAAAACATATGGAAACTTCTGCCTTCTCAAAGGCCAACAGGTCACTGCGCAATCGGGAGCAGTGGTTTTCCCACGTTCTAGCTAGCTATTTTTTTTTGTAGGCTGGTTTGCAACGGCTGCAGCAGGTGTTATCGAAGGGGATGTTGTTGCTAATTTGTTAGCTTCTCCCTTTTCAAGAATAACTTTCAACAAGAAGTTAACATTTTACTGCAGTGGCCTAAATCAGGGTCGCACAGTGATTCTTGGTAGTTTTAGACAAATCTACTTTGAAAAAAAAGTTTACACCTCACAATTAAAAAGACACCTGTACCATGTCAGATATAGAGTTGAAATACACTGCTAAAAAAAAAAAAAAGGGAACACTAAAATAACACATCCTAGATCTGAATGAATGAAATATTCTTATTAAATACTTTTTTCTTTACATAGTTGAATGTGCTGACAACAAAATCACACAAAAATTACCAATGGAAATCAAATGTATCAACCCATGGAGGTCTGGATTTGGAGTCACACTCAAAATTAAAGTGGAAAACCACACTACAGGCTGATCCAACTTTGATGTAATGTCCTTAAAACAAGTCAGAATGGGGCTCAGTAGTGTGTGTGGCCTCCACGTGCCTGTATGACCTCCCTACAACGCCTGGGCATGCTCCTGATGAGGTGGCGGATGGTCTCCTGAGGGATCTCCTCCCAAACCTGGACTAAAGCATCCGCCAACTCCTGGACAGTCTGTGGTGGATGGAGCGAGACATGATGTCCCAGATGTGCTCAATTGGATTCAGGTCTGGGGAACGGGCGGGCCAGTCCATAGCATCAATGCCTTCCTCTTGCAGGAACTGCTGACACACTCCAGCCATATGAGGTCTAGCATTGTCTTGCATTAGTAGGAACCCAGGGCCAACCGCACCAGCATATGGTCTGAGGATCTGATCTCGGTACCTAATGGCAGTCAGGCTACCTCTGGCGAGCACATGGAGGGCTGTGCGGCCCCCCCAAAGAAATGCCACCCCACACCATGACTGACCCACCGCCAAACCGGTCATGCTGGAGGATGTTGCAGGCAGCAGAACGTTCTCCACGGCGTCTCCAGACTGTCACGTGCTCAGTGTGAACCTGCTTTCATCTGTGAAGAGCACAGGGCGCCAGTGGCGAATTTGCCAATCTTGGTGTTCTCTGGCAAATGAAAAACGTCCTGCACGGTGTTGGGCTGTAAGCACAACCCCCACCTGTGGACGTGGGGGCCCTCATACCACCCTCATGGAGTCTGTTTCTGACCGTTTGAGCAGACGCATGCACATTTGTGGCCTGCTGGAGGTCATTTTGCAGGGCTCTGGCAGTGCTCCTCCTTCTCCTCCTTGCACAAAGGCGGAGGTAGCGGTCCTGCTGCTGGGTTGTTGCCCTCCTACGGCCTTCTCCACGTCTCCTGATGTACTGGCCTGTCTCCTGGTAGCGCCTCCATGCTCTGAACACTACGCTGACAGACACAGCAAACCTTCTTGCCACAGCTCACATTGATGTGCCATCCTGGATGAGCTGCACTACCTGAGCCACTTGTGTGGGTTGTAGACTCCGTCTCATGCTACCACTAGAGTGAAAGCACCGCCAACATTCAAAAGTGACCAAAACATCAGCCAGGAAGCATAGGAACTGAGAACTGGTCTGTGGTCCCCACCTGCAGAACCACTCCTTTATTGGGCGTCTTGCTAATTGCCTATAATTTCCACCTGTTGTCTATTCCATTTGCACAACAGCATGTGAAATTTATTGTCAATCAGTGTTGCTTCCTAAGTGGACAGTTTGATTTCACAGAAGTGTGATTGACTTGGAGTTACATTGTGTTGTTTAAGTGTTCCCTTTATTTTTTTGAGCAGACTTGGAGTTACATTGTGTTGTTTAAGTGTTCCCTTTATTTTTTTGAGCAGTGTATATTACATTTTTTGTTTGCATCCCAATATTACACTTTATATGCATTACAGAAGACTAAAATATAACAAAACTGTTTGACATAGAAACCGGATTTATTGTTTAAAAAAAATCTTTATTATATTAATAACATTCCACCCATGAGGCCAAAGAGGGCGCATTTGTTCATTGACTGCAGGAAAGGGTTCTTTCAAATTATCATCTTGTGAGAGTAGAACTGTGTTTTTGTAGTAAATAATGTATTTTGTTTTTGCTCAATCTGCAGGGCCTGGCCCACTCATGCCTACACCCCTGATGCAAATAGCTCATGATGCACATCCCGAATAGCCTACTAACCAAGACTTCTGGACAAACTTTTTCAATACCTGGTTTACATACCCATTGTTGCATTTACTGGTAGATACCATACATTGAAACGTCTTTCCTAAGTACCGATGACATTGTCCTGTGAGCTATATTTCACGTGCTTTGTGATTGTGTAGACTACTTTGTGCATGATTTCATGATTGTACAACATAATTGATAAATACTATACCTCCACTACATTACTAAAAGCCTAGGTCCAATAGGTTCGCCACTGATTAAACATGTCTATAATAGATATAAAGACTGTTAAGATAATTGTTTCAAGAAAGGAGTGTATGTATTTGGCCTGGCGAAGCGGTTTTATGCGCGTGGCAAGACCAAGTACAAATGTATCCAACACCGATACAAATACTACTGATACAACACTGCCTCAAAATTATCACAGGTAAGATAGCTGGATCTGCTATCATCCTCTTTTACCGCTCCACCAAATCTGTATGAAACAGGCAGGGAGTAGGTCTCGAACCCTCTACCTTCTAGCCTGAAGTCCAGCGCGCCTTAAAAGCATGCTCAAGCGGCAGAGTCGATATCCGCGCTTATAAACCCAGGGTCGTTGCAATACTATTTTTTGCCCTCCCTTCTCTTTATTTTCAAGTCTCAATTGCGCCGCTTTTGTCTTATTGAATTAAGCTCTGACGTTGTCCTTTTTGCTTTGCTGGAACAATGTTACCTTTTAAGCCCGTTCCCAAATGCTTTTTGCGATTTGCGTGTCTATTTGGCGCGCACACAGTTAGGACATAAAGTTTAGGTTGTTGCACTAATGCCAGATATCCTCAAATAATGAACGAAAAACCTCAACGTAGCCTATAGATATAAATTGCATCATAATTATACATTTGTGAATTCTTAAAGGTATTGTTTTCTCTTTACTCAGACCACTTTATTCAACCACAATATGTCATATATTGCGGGGACTGACTAGTATAGACACAGTGAGGGTGTGACATTGTATTAAAGCATAGAGATTAATGACTCATCTGTACAGTGTATGTCAACCTCTGTTGTTCCTCTATTCATACACACTTCCTGTTTCTACTGACATTGTACCCTCAGTGTGTGTGTGTGTGTGTGTGTGTGTGTGTGTGTACAGGGTTCAGACATGTGCAGTAGGCTTGTGACACATACTTCCTGTAGTAGGTGTGTGTTGTTCCTGTCTTCATGCAGTGGAATCAGGTGGTTTAGGTAGACTAGTGCACCCATTGAAACATGGTTTAGTCTCACTGATCTACCACAGGAAAGAACATGGGTACGGTTCCAAATGGGGTTTAAAGTGTTTTAAAGTAGTTCTGGACCTGTACTGTTTGATCATTAGTCCATGTCCCTGCTGGACAGTGAAGACTAAGGGGACCGGAAGGGAAGTGCTGTTTGAGGGCAGGTGGGTCATAGACAGGGAAACAGCTGGACGAGCTGCAGGATACAGTACTGCTGGATGGAGGTGTGTGTGTGTGTGTGTGCGTGTACACGTATGGACGCGTGTACTGGTGATGCATGGGTTGACTCATGAAGAGAAAACAAAACCTTTTAAAAAATCCATAAATGTATCATTCTTGTGCAATTTATATTTATAGGCTGCATTGAGGTTTTTCTTTCATTTATTTTAGGCTATCTGGCATTAGTGTAAGCCTAAACTTTAGAGCATAGTCCACGCACCAAATGCTTTTGGGACTGGGCATAAAGTTACAATCTTAAGAAGAAAGAGAACAGAGGGCCAGAAAAGGAATGTTTTGGAAAGATTTGGTGAAGTGGTTAAAGAGGATGATGGTTGTGAGGCTATACGAATTCAACAGTCACAAGACGAGGACTTAAAAAAGGAAACTGAAATCTGAACATTGACTGTAGCCTCACACACTCTGTTTCTTGGTCGTCTTAAACAAATCTTTGAAAACAAAAGTATACACCTCACACACATGGTTATGGGCTTAGAAAAATAAGACGCCTGTACCATGTCAGTTAAAGAGTTGAAATGTATTCCATTTTTGAGTTTACATCCCAATATTACACTTTATATACATCACAGAAGACTGAATTTTTTTTTCAAAATGTCTGACATGGAAACAGCAGATTCTTGGTGTAAAACATAAAAAGGTGATCCATTATGAAAAGTATAAATAACATTCCATCTATGAGGCCACGAGGTCATTTGATTACAGGAAAGGGCTACTATTAACTCCTGCAGAATAAAACATGTCTTGCAGTAAAATAATACACCAAATGTAGGCTACATTTTGACTCGGGAACAGGAGTGGAGAAATGGGACTTGTTTCTTTCAGCATCTTGGGAGAATGTGAATGTGCAGTTAGCACCTCTACAGACGGTATCTATCTTGATCAGCATCAGAAATATAGTATAGTATTTCAACCACATAAGATATGCATCCAAGCCGAACTGAAATCTTATCAGGAACATTTTGGGTTGTTTTCACAGCTTTCTATTTCCTTAAACTGATGTCACTTGAAAAATCTTTGCATTTTTTGGGGGTTATTGGATTTTATCCCCGGTCCCTAAACGTCTTTGCGGGTGAAAGAAGCCGAGATGACAGAGAACTTGACCGATGTCAACTAGATTGAAGCATTCATTCTACCGATTTATGACATTTTTCTGGCGAGCAAGGTTTATTTAGTCTTTAGGGCAACATATAATGACAGAAGAGAAGCTGCATGTATCTAATTATAGACAAGTTGAATACCAAAATGTTGGAAATTATAAGCAGAAGCACATCTAAAACAGGCAAAAAATGATCCTGCACCCCCTGTCAAAACATCGTTTAACCATCTCTGACTGTAGCCTACTGCACATTTTTTATATTGGGGTCGGGTACGGGCCTCAGATTTTCACTTTAACACATATAGTCGGTTGCAGAAGGGTTATTAGCAATTGCGGTGAACAAAAAGCTCACCCGCGTACCACTAATGTGTATGTGTGTGCATTCAGAAGTAGGGCAGCAGGCTATCTCTAGGGAGTGGGGCTCTACCTCTCCAGTCTTCCTCTCCACTCCACTATCCTCCTCCTCCCCCCTCTTTTCCTCCCCTCCTCCTCTGCCCTACGCACTCACACTTCCTCTGCACAGCTCACAGCAGCCCCAGAAGACAAGAGGAAGTTTTTGCATCTCAACTGTTTTATGTTTTACCCTTGCACATACTCTGGTGCTGTCTTGCAGCCTCAGTCACTCTCACAGCACTCACTAGTTAGTATACTGCAGGCTTAACAGCCACTGAACGTGCTCTCCCGCTCACTCTTTTATTCTCATCTCCTGTCTTCTTTGGCTTTAAGTCTTTATCAGCGGTGGTCTCTGACGTCCTCCTGTTCTCTTCCTCTGCTCTCACAGCCAGTCAGAAACCAAGGAGGGCTCACCACTCAAGCAGCTCAGCAAGTCGCCCCTCTGCAGTCCGGCTCACCGGGTCAACCAGAGACAGTCAGAGTCCGAGCAGCAGGACAACAACTCGGTGGATTCAGGCTCTGTCCCGAGAACGCAGCGGGATGCCCACAAACAGGCAACTAACGGGATGCTAACCCAAATGGACAGAGACGGGGACAGGGAGAGTGGGTCCCCCCTGAGGAAAGACACTGCCCTGGAGAATGGGGACATGGGGGACGGGAGCATGGGCGTCACTCCCCTCCTTCACACACAAAGACCCATACTGGAGAGGACAGTGGACCTACAGGAGGAGACCCCCAACATAAACAAAGGAAGCAAGGAGGAGGGCATTGTCGAGGAGAAGGTACCGGTAAGTGTCTGTGGGGGGGGGGGGGTCCTCCCTAACTCTGTTACTATAAAGCTATTACACTGAGCGACCATAGAGTTCATGTGAGTAGTGTTGGTTTTAATGCAAGTGTTTAACCTGGCATCACAGTGTCACATTAATTTATATCCCTGTGTCAGATGTCTCAGGGCCTGTGCCCATTAGAGCCATGTGCTCTCTCTGACTGACTTCACAGTCTACTGAAACCTCACAGCTCCTTTACTGTGCGACACATCAGACCAGATATAGCCCCTTCTGCCATGCCAGAGTAGCCTGCTAGCCTTTGTCTCAGCAGTGTGTCTGGTTTCTATTGACTGAGTCTGCTGGTCATTTCCATCTAGAAGGATCCGTGAGCACCGACATGGGAAGTTTATAGGAGCATGTCAAATCTGGTGTCAAATGAATATACATATTTCAACTATTTTATTTCCTAAATATTAGGAATAAACAAAGGCTTTGATTACTGGTCAAACAGTTGGAAAGGGGTCTTAGAAAACATCTACCTGAAATTACATCAAAACACCATAATGTTGAAGTAAAAGCCAACTAATGCCAACACTTACAGTACCAGTCCAAAGTTTGGACACACCTACTCATTCAAAGGTTTTTCTTTATTTTTACTATTCTATACATTGTAGAATAATAGGGAAGACATCAAAACTATGAAAAAACACACATGGAATCAAGTAGAAACCAAAAGTGTTAAACCAATCAAAATATTTTGTTATATTTGAGATTCTTCAAAGCAGCCACCCTTTGCCTTGATGACAGCTTTGCACACACTCTTGGCATTCTCTCAACCAGCTTCATGAAGAATGCTTTTCCAACAGTCTTGAAAGAGTTCCCACATATAATGAGCACTTGTTGGCTGCTTTTCCTTTACTCTGCAGTCCAACTCATCCCAAACCATCTCAATTGGGTTGAGGTTGGGTGATTGTGGAGGCCAGGTTATCTGATGCAGCACTCCGTCACTCTCCTTTGTGAAATAGCCCTTACACAGCCTGGAGATGTGTTTTGGGTCATTGTCCTGTTGAAAAACAAATGATAGTCCCACTAAGTAAGGAAGATAATGAAAGGTCACAGAAGTAACAAGTAAAGGTAGACCTACCAATTAGTTCTAGTGTTTCTACCGATATCAATTTGGTTTAACATCTCTAACGGTATTGGTACAATTTAATTGGCGTCGTTTTTTCCTGCGGTCCCAACTGGCTTTAATTTCAAAGGTACAGTAGAGCACAGATTACTGTACAGTAAAAAAAAGTTGAGTAGAGTATAGTTCAGTACAGTACACAGTAAAGCACACGAGTCAAGTACACCATAATGTACTGTATTGGGCGGCAGGTATCCTAGTGGTTAGAGCGTTGGACTTGAAACCGAAAGGTTGCAAGATCGAATCCCCGAGCTGACAAAGTAAAAATCTGTCGTTCTGCCCCTGAACAAAGCAGTTAACCCACTGTTCCTAGGCCGTCATTTAAAATAGGAATGTGTTCTTAACTGACTTGCCTAGTTAAATAAAGGTTAAATAAAAATAAAAAATTGTACTGTAACATAAGGAACTATTCTCTACTGTACTTAACTAGAATGTTCTGTGCTGTACTTTCATGTCTGAACTTGTAGAACATAGACATCTATGAATTTGGTCTTGTTTGGGGGAGAAGCTCATTAAAATAATAGCCAGTGTGTAAAATTAATAAATACACAAATATTCAAAGGAGGATATTGCATAATTCTACCTTTGTATCCTAAATAGGTACACATCACCAGGAATAGAATGACATTCATACCCATAATTATGTATTTCTGTGTAGTACAGATCAGAGACCCATGGTGAAATTCTGTTAACGCAATTCTGTTACCAGGTGTAAATCCACTTCAAACTGTAGTTCAATAGCCAACATTTTTTTTTGAAATTCTGTTATCAAACTTTGCATCTGCACAGTTCTTCCAGTAAATGTGTTTGTGTAAAATGTTCAGTGTAAATTGTTAAAAGTAATCTTTGTTTATAGGGTTGTATGGATTTCTAAACTTTGAAATCAATGGTTTTTTGTTTTGCATATAGTCTAAAACAAGTCTCAACATAATTCCGTTGCCCTGCTTCTACTGGGGGTTATTTTCGGGACTGGACTGAACAGATGTCAAACGCTTCAGCAGCTGAAGAATTGAGTTTGCGCCACAGTAGCCCTGTGGGAGGCCTTGCTGCTGCCTGGCCGGCTGGTATTTCTAATTATCTGGCTCTCAGATTAGTGTGTTCACTCAGCAGTGAATGAAACCCCCAATCTCTACATGGCACTGTATGAGAGGTGGAGGGCTCTAGCTAGAGTGGCTCCTATATACAATGCTTCATGGCTTATCAGTTTACTGCATCTCTGTTAGTTACTTTACATACATAGCTGGCAGAGAGCGAATAAGGTCATGGACGGTAGCAATTTTGTATATCTTTTGACGACCATTACATATGAGCAGAGCTAGGGGGACAGTGTGTTTTGTCAGTTTCAACAGACTGAGACAGACAAAGCTTTGCATGTGGTTTTTCAAGGTGTGGAATTGAGTGTGTTTGGTTATGCTGCCAGTTAACACACTGAGAGTTAGAGTTGACTAATAACCACATTAACAATCGGTCCATTCGTTAGAATTTTGGGTAGAGAGTTCAAGGAATGACTGCTTTGGGGTAGAATAGTTGTTGTACTCTTGGCATCAAATACAGTAGATGGCTTGAATGTTAAAGTAACTGTCCAATGAAAATCTCACTTTTAAAATATTCTGTTAACTCATACCCAAATAATGTTGTTGACTCATCCTATGCTCATATTTGTGGCCAAGGCATACATTTGAGAAGAAAAAAAACCCCTCAAACAGACAGTTTCAAAGTAATGCATATGAGAATAAATATTTGTACAGGAAGTAACACAGAGTAAGAGAACATTCCACTTGAACAATAATTGTGGGATACACACAATCCATCCATATCAATGAATAGAGGAAGCAAACATTCTTTCATTCTCTGTTCAGCTCTAACAATCAGTTGGGAACATATTCCCTAGTTTCCTGCAGAATCTTGATTTCTGAGGACACTGTATATCCAAAAGTATGTGGACACTCATTCAAATTTGTGGCTTCGGATAAATCGAGCACACAGCCATGCAATCTCCATAGACAAACATTGGCAGTAGAATGGCCTTACTGAAGAGCTCACTGACTTCCAACGTGGCACCGTCACAAGATGCCACCTTTCCAACAAGTCTGTTCGTCAAATTTCTGCCCCTCTAGAGCTGCCGCTTCAACTGTAAGTGCTGTTGTTATAAAGTGAAAATGTCTAGGAGCAACAACGGCTCACCGCGAAGTGGTAGGTCCCACAAGCTCAAAGAACGGTACCGCTGAAGTGCGTAGCGCATAAAAATCGTCTTTCCTGGGTAGCAACACTCACTACCGAGTTCCAAACTGCCTCTGGAAGCAACGTCAGCACAATAACTGTTTGTCTGGAGCTTAATGAAATGGGTTTCCATATCCGAGCAGCCGCACACAAGCCTAAGATCACCATGCGCAATGCCAAGCATCGGCTGGAGTGGTGTAAAGCTCGCCGCCATTGGACTCACCATCTGACAGTCCGACGGATGAATCTGGGTTTGGCGGATGCCAGGAGAACGCTACCTGACCGAATGCATAGTGCCAACTGTAAAGTTTTGTGGAGGAGGGAATAATGGTTTGGGGCTGTTTTTCATGGTTCGGTCTAGGCCCCTTAGTTCCAGTGAAGGGAACTTCTGGCAACAGTTTGGGGAAGGCCCTTTCCTGTTTCGGCATGACAATAACCCTGTGCACAAAGTTCCATACATAAATAGTTTGTCGAGATCGGTGTGGAAGAACTTGACTGGCCTGCATAGAGCCCTGACCTCAACCCCATCCAACACCTTTGGGATTAATTGGAACGCCGACTGCGAGCCAGGCCTAATCATCCAACATCAGTGCCCGACCTCACTAATGCTCTTGTGGCTGAATGAAAGCAAGTCTCTGCAGCAATGTCCCAACATCTAGTGGAAAGCCTTCCCAGAAGAATGGAGGCTGTTATAGCAGCAAAGGGGGGCCAACTCCATATTAATACCCATGGTTTTGGAATGAGATGTTCGACGAGCAGTTGTCCATATACTTTTGGTCATGTAGTATTAGTGTGTTTTATAAACTGTACTGTATTGAGTGGTTTCTCTCACACAAAACACTCAGAGACTGTCAATAGTAGTTCTCTCTTTGTTGATTGGTGTCATTTCCCTTCTAGCCTTTCATTTCCTCTCCTGATAGGCTCCTCCACCCCACAGTCACACACACACACACACACATACTCCACAATGTCCCCGTACACATCCATAATATCCCAATACACACAGGCACACATACTACAGTATGCCCAGACATCACTCCTCAATCAAAAGGTATGAATGAGTCCTTAATTAAAATCAACATAGAACATAGTTGAAGCACAAACATTTGATTAAAGCGATACTGTTGTAGATCTCTATGGGGAAGTGTGTGTTGGCCAGTAAGGCCTGGCCAGTGTTCACACTCAGTAGTGCTTTGTCAGGGTCTCCTTACACCACTATGACCACAATAGTCCTGGGTGCTTGTGTGTGTGTGTGTGTGTGTGTGTGTGTGTGTGTGGTAAGCTCATGGTTATACTCAAATCAAATCAAATTGTATTTGTCACATGTGCCGAATACAACAGGTGTACATGTAGGTAGGGGTAGCAGCAGTGTAAAAACAAAGGGGGGCATTTGATTAATTGTTCAGCAGTCTTATAGCTTGAGGGTGGAAGCTGTTAAGGAGCCTTTTGGACCTAGACTTAGCTCTCCGGTACCGCTTGCCTATGACTTGGGTGACTGGAGTCTTTGACAATTTTTTGGGCCTTCCTCCGACACCGGCTAGTATATAGGTCCTGGATGGCAGGAAGCTTGGCCCCAGTGATGTACTGGGCCATACGCACTACCCTCTGTAGTGCCTTACGGTCGGATGCCGAGCAGTTGCCATACCAGACGGTGATACAACCCGTCACAGGATGCTTTCGATGGTGCAGCTGTAGAACCTTTTGAGGATCTGGGGATCCATGCCAAATCTTTTCAGAATGGGGCAGCCCGTTCTGTTCCAAAGTCAGTAGGCAGAGGCCGCGGTTATTTGGCTGGCCATTTACCATCATCCAAAATTCCATGACTGTCACAGCCCTGACGGGAACCTAGCGCAGCATGGGAATCAAGCACATGAGGACAATGTGGGAGGGAAAGCTGAATTACACTGTGGGCATGACCTCAGAGTTCAACTTCTTCTTCACTATACTCCCAATTGTCTAACCTGTCTTTGAACTGTCTTTGTCCATTATTCTTTGGCGAGAGGCTCTTAAGATCTCCTCTAGTTATAGGAACATAATCTATGTACATACTGTATGCATTTCCCCAAATCATCCCACAGCCACAGCTCTCTCTTCTGTGTTTCAGGAGACCAATGAACAAAAGCTGTACAAGATCGCTACTGAGCTCCTGAAGACAGAGAGGGCCTACGTCACGCGGCTCAACTTGCTGGACCAGGTGAGTGTGTTCAGCTGTCCGTCCAGGATCCTGTCACTTTAGGGTCCTGTTCAGTATGTAGCAGTGGTGGAAAAAGTACCCAATTGTCATACTTGAGTAAAAGTTAAAAAAAATGAAAGTCGCCCAGTGAAATCCTACTTGAGTAAAAGTATAAAAGTATTTGGTTTTAAATACAGTGCCTTGCGAAAGTATTCGGCCCCCTTGAACTTTGCGACCTTTTGCCACATTTCAGGCTTCAAACAAAGATATATAACTGTATTTTTTTGTGAAGAATCAACAACAAGTGGGACACAATCATGAAGTGGAACGACATTTATTGGATATTTCAAACTTTTTTAACAAATCAAAAACTGAAAAATTGGGCGTGCAAAATTATTAGCCCCTTTACTTTCAGTGCAGCAAACTCTCTCCAGAAGTTCAGTGAGGATCTCTGAATGATCCAATGTTGACCTAAATGACTAATGATGATAAATACAATCCACCTGTGTGTAATCAAGTCTCAGTATAAATGCACTGTGATAGTCTCAGAGGTCCGTTAAAAGCGCAGAGAGCATCATGAAGAACAAGGAACACACCAGGCAGGTCCGAGATACTGTTGTGAAGAAGTTTAAAGCCGGATTTGGATACAAAAAGATTTCCCAAGCTTTAAACATCCCAAGGAGCACTGTGCAAGCGATAATATTGAAATGGAAGGAGTATCAGACCACTGCAAATCTACCAAGACCTGGCCGTCCCTCTAAACTTTCAGCTCATACAAGGAGAAGACTGATCAGAGATGCAGCCAAGAGACCCATGATCACTCTGGATGAACTGCAGAGATCTACAGCTGAGGTGGGAGACTCTGTCCATAGGACAACAATCAGTCGTATATTGCACAAATCTGGCCTTTATGGAAGAGTGGCAAGAAGAAAGCCATTTCTTAAAGATATCCATAAAAAGTGTTGTTTAAAGTTTGCCACAAGCCACCTGGGAGACACACCAAACATGTGGAAGAAGGTGCTCTGGTCAGATGAAACCAAAATTGAACTTTTTGGCAACAATGCAAAACGTTATGTTTGGCGTAAAAGCAACACAGCCCATCACCCTGAATACACCATCCCCACTGTCAAACATGGTGGTGGCAGCATCATGGTTTGGGCTTGCTTTTCTTCAGCAGGGACAGGGAAGATGGTTAAAATTGATGGGAAGATGGATGGAGCCAAATACAGGACCATTCTGGAAGAAAACCTGATGGAGTCTGCAAAAGACCTGAGACTGGGACGGAGATTTGTCTTCCAACAAGACAATGATCCAAAATATAAAGCAAAATCTACAATGGAATGGTTCATAAATAAACATATCCAGGTGTTAGAATGGCCAAGTCAAAGTCCAGACCTGAATCCAATCGAGAATCTGTGGAAAGAACTGAAAACTACTGTTCACAAATGCTCTCCATCCAACCTTACTGAGCTCGAGCTGTTTTGCAAGGAGGAATGGGAAAAAATGTCAGTCTCTCGATGTGCAAAACTGATAGAGACATACCCCAAGTGACTTACAGCTGTAATCGCAGCAAAAGGTGGCGCTACAAAGTAATAACTTAAGGGGGCTGAATAATTTTGCAAGCCCAATTTTTCAGTTTTTGATTTGTTAAAAAAGTTTGAAATATCCAATAAATGTTGTTCCACTTCATGATTGTGTCCCACTTGTTGTTGATTCTTCACAAAAAATACAGTTTTATATCTTTATGTTTGAAGCCTGAAATGTGGCAAAAGGTCGCAAAGTTCAAGGGGGCCGAATACTTTCGCATGGCACTGTATAAGTATCAAAAGTAAAAGTAGAGTTTAAATCGTTTCAAATTCCTTATATTAAGAAAACCAGATGGCACCATGTTCTTATTTACGGATAGCCAGGGGCACGCTCCAACACTCATTTACAAACAAAGCATGTGTTTAGTGAGTCCACCAGATCAGAGGCAGTAGGGATGACCAGGAATGTTCTCTTGATAAGTGTGTGAATTAGACCATTTTCCTGTCCTGCTAAGCATTTTAAATGTAACAAGTACTTTTGGGTGTCAGAGATAATGTATGGAGTAGAAAGAAATACATTATTTTCTTTAGGAATGTAGTGAAGTAAAAGTTGTCAAACATATACACTACAGTTCAAAAGTTTGGGGTCACTTAGACATTTCCTTGTTTTTGAAAGAAAAGCACTTTTTTGTCCATTTAAAATAACATCAAATTGATCAGAAATACAGAGTAGACATTAATGTTGTAAATGACTATTGTAGCTGGAAACGGCCAATTTTTTTTTTAATGGAATATCTACATAGGCGTAGAGAGGCCTATTATCAGCAACCATCAATCCTGTGTTCCAATGGCACGTTGTGTTAGCTAATCCAAGTTTAGCATTTTAAAAGGCTAATTGAGCATTAGAAAACCAATTTGCAATTTTGTTAGCACAGTTGAAAACTGTTGTTCTGAATAAAGAAGCAATTAAACTGGCCTTCTTTAGACTAGTTGAGTATCTGGAGCATCAGCATTTGTGGGTTCGATTACAGGCTCAAAATGGCCAGAAACAAAGACATTTCTTCTGAAACTCGTCAGTTTATTCTTGTTCTGAGAAATGAAGGCTATTCCATGCGAGAAATTGCCAAGAAACGGAAGATCTTGTACAATGCTGTGTACTACTCCCTTCACAGAACAGTGCAAACTTGCTCTAACCAGAATAGAAAAGGGAGTGGGAGGCCCCGGTGCACAACTGAGCAAGAGGACAAGTACATTAGTGTCTAGTTTGAGAAACAGACGCCTCACAAGTCCTCAACTGGCAGCTTCATTAAGTAGTACCCGCAAAACACCAGTCTCAACAGTGAAGAGGCGAGTCTGGGATGCTGGCCTTGCTGATAATGGGCCTCTGTACGCCTATGTAGATATTCCATAAAAAATCTGCAGTTTCCAGCTACAATTTACAACATTAACAATGTCTACAATGTATTTCTGATCAATTTGATGTTATGTTAATGCACAAAAATGCGCTTTTCTTTAAAAAACAGGGACATTTCTAAGTGACCCCAAACTTTTGAACAGTAGTGTAAATAGAGAAGTAAAGTACAGATACCCCCAAGAAATACTTAACTCGTACTTGTATTTTTACTTAAGTACTTTACACAACTGGTAGGTAGAAAATGTTTTGTAACTGTGGGAAACAGGGAGGTATTACCTAAACTTGTCCAATAACAGAATGTGTTGATACGGTGTGTCCCACTGAACACTGGCCTAGGTCTACCTCAGAATGAAAAGAAAGCCGTGTTCATTATTATGATCGATTCAGTGTGGTTTAACTCACCTGGCCATGTTGTTGTGCCACCATGCAGGTGTTCTGTGCCAAGCTGACGGAGGAAGCTCTAAAGGGCACATTCCCAGTGGACGTGGTGAAGAACATCTTCTCCAACATCTCCTCCATCAACACCTTCCACAACCAGTTCCTCCTGCCTGACCTGGAGAAACGCATGGGAGAATGGTGAGCTTCACATGACTGGCCAGTGGCCACAGATTCAGTGTACAAACTCGCAGATCTCGCCTTTTTGAGAATGCAATAAAATGCAATAGCTAAATCCCACTTCTGACTCATTCAGAATCACTCAGACACAGTTACAGTATTTGTGTAATCTAGATGAAGTAAGAACACCATTTATCATCAAATAGAGAAGTTGTGGTCTGTCGTTTGGAATGTCCCGGTTGAACTGTGATCAAAGCCTAGATTCAATCAGATCAAGCGATAGCAGACACCTGCATAGTGGATGTTTTGGCGGTCGGAGGTGGAACTGCGTTGGAGCCGTCAAATCGGTGAGCAGCTGCTCTTGCGATCATTGTTTACGAAGCCACACCCGCCCCACTCGCGGAGAAGAAAGTGATAGAAAGTGTAGTCCTATATAGAAGTAATTACGCTCAAATTGAAAAATCATTCAACAAAGCCATGTGACTTTCTAGCATCCTAATGGAGGTGTAGATTACATCTCACATTCTAAGTGTTCAAACCTGTAAACCAGGTTGCATGTGATTTCTGTGCTACATGCAGCCAATGGCAATGTCTGCTTTAGGTATAATGCCGGGAGCCACTTGTGGATTTCACAGCTCTAACACAGTTCCACCTCTGATACCGCCAAAACAATCGCTATGCGAATGTCGGCTAAAGCGGATCTGATTGAATAGAGCCCCAAATGAGTCAATCCCCACATAACCCACCACATAATTTCAACGTGGATAATTGAGTAATATTTGGTGGAGACGTTGATCAATGAGATTACAACCTATATTCACCCACTCAAAAAGACAGCCAAAAGTTAGTTGAATTTCCAATGTGTTATCACTATGCTTTCAACCATCTAAAAGCACAACCAAATTCCAATGGAAGAACAATGTCTGATTTTTGGTTTAGTTGTCACCCAAATGTCTATCACTGCGCGTTCAACCATTTAAAAGCATGGCAAAGTTCTAAAGGAGAATAAAACGTCAGATATTGAGTTTATTTATACAACAGATGTGTTATCCCTGTGCTTCTTCTAATAGCACAACCAAATGACCTGGATTGCAGTTGAGATTACAAAGTACATGGTGCAAGTGATAAATGCCTTTCGAGATTCTGCACAGATTATTACAGTAATTGTGAAGATCTCCACAGACCTGTGTAGACTCATGCATGCTCTCTTGAACGTGCATTTATTTCATATAAGAATATGTCTACAAATGAATCATTGATGTGTTGCATTCACCTCTCTATCTCCACCAAAAATGTCAATGAAAGAATGACTAAATCTAATAAAATGTTAATGCGCTTTAAATAATGTTTGATTTAATTTAGTCCTATTCTTTAACTTCAATTGTTAATTATTATTATTTTGTAGACAAACTTGAATTAGAAGCCAGACTAAGTCAGTGGCACAGATTGAACTAACCAAGCAGAAGATACATCTCCTTTAAATGTTAATATTTGGTTGCACTGAGAATTAAACAAAATTCAATACCACTAAATATCATCATTACATTTAAAATCAACCAGAGCTTGAAACCCGAGGCCTATTTTATTGTCTATTTTTAGTTGAATTCTGGGTTGAATTGAAGCAATAGCATCATTGATGATATAATGATTGATAAAGTATGGTCACGTTTCATTTGCTCTGTTAAACCTACCCTTTGAAATGGCTTCGATAGCAACAGCTACAATATGTAACTTTTTGGGTGACCCGACCAAATTCACATAGAAATGTATGTTATAGATCTGTCATTCTCATTGAATGCAAGTCTGAGAAGCGGTAGATCTGTTAAATGTGCTCTATGCTTCCCGTTGTAAAGTTTTTGTTTTTGCATCTCTTAGTTTCGGGTTTGTACACCAGCTTCAATCAGCTGAAAATACAATATTTTTTGGTTATGGGAAATATATTTCACAGCGGTTTAGATGGTACAATGATTATATACACTATGCTTGCTTGTTTTTTTTGTGTGGTTTTTTTTGTGTGAATTTTACCCCTTTTTCTCCCCAATTTAGTGGTATCCAATTGTTTTAGTAGCTACTATCTTGTCTCATCGCTACAACTCCCTTACGGGCTTGGGAGAGACGAAGGTTGAAAGTCCTCCGATACACAACCCAAACAACCCGCACTGCTTCTTAACACAGCGCCATCCAACCCGGAAGCCAACCGCACCAATGTGTCGGAGGAAACACTGTGCACCTGGCAACCTTGGTTAGCGCGCACTGCGCCCGGCCCGCCACAGAGGTCGCTGGTGCGCGATGAGACAAGGATTTCCCTACCGGCCAAACCCTCCCTAACCCGGACGACGCTAGGCCAATTGTGCGTCGCCCCACGGACCTCCCGGTCGCGGCCGGTTACGACAGAGCCTGGGCGCGAATCCAGAGTCTCTGGTGGCGCTGCAGTACAGCGCCCTTAACCACTGCGCCACCCGGGAGGCCCCCTATGCTTGCTTGTTTTGTCACAAACTGAAATTAAGTGCATTAGAATTTTAGTAAACAGGAAATGGCTGAGCGATTTCTGCATATTGCATCTTTAACCTACTGTATTTCATTTTAAAGTGGAGATCTCTCAACAATAATTCTCAAGATAGGACATTGGTAATAGTCAGTGACATATCATAGCTCAACAGGGCTGGGCTTGGTTAAAACCCTGGATGGGAGAGCAATAGATCAATTCTCCAGTAGGAGGAGCTGTCCACCCTATTGTTATTTTTTTTCTGATAGTGGATATAACTTTGTATCTTTAAAACAATGTCAGACGTTGCTGCAGCGTTCATTCAACCACTTTGTGCCCAGTGGGTCTCTAGTTGGAGTTCCAGGGCTGAGAGATGGTTACCTTATGGTTCCTATCTAACTGGCACCTCTCCCTCCCTCCCTACAGGGAGTCTACCCCTCGCTTAGGAGACATCCTGCAGAATCTCACACCCTTCCTGAAGATGTACGCTGAGTATGTGAAGAACTTTGACAATGCAATGGAGCTGCTGAAACAGTGGACGGACCGCTCGCCACAGTTCAAAGCCATCATCCAGGACATACAGGTACTAGCGTAGATTCTAAACACTGGCCTAATTCAGAAGTGCACAGGTCTGCAGTTGTGGATTAACAAATGAGTTGTATAGGAATTACATTGTCATGACATGGCCCTTTCTGGGTGTAGATCGTGGCTTCCCCCTCTCTCACTCTCTCCTACACCCAGCTTCTGTTATCTCAGGTCGTAAATTCCTGGCGGAGACGCTCTCCCCCTTTCCATGCAGAGAGAGAGAGACCACAGAGTGAACAAAGGATTTCAAGTGTCCGGACTCCTAAATCCCCGAAATGGGAAAAATCTAACTATATGTCCACTTGTGAGAATGTGGGAAAGGTCCATGGACACTTAAGGGACAGTTATGTTGAGTGTGTTTCATTTGGTGACCTCACGAAAAACAGGAAACGCATAACTATATCTCTGAATGTGTACATTTCTCAATTATGGTGTTTGTATTAGAGGTCGACCGATTAATCAGCATGGCCGATTTAATTAGGGCCGATTTCAAGTTTCATAACAATCAGTAATCGGCATTTTTGGATGCTGATCATGACCGATTACATTGCATTCCACGAGGAAACTGCGTGGCAGGCCGACCACCTGTTATGCGAGTGCAGCAAGGAGCCAAGGTAAGTTTCTAGCTAGCATTAAACTTATCTTAGAAAAAACAATCAATCTTCACATAATCACTAGTTAACTACACATGGTTGATGATATTACTAGGTTAACTACCTTGCCCTGCATTGCACATAATCAATGCGGTGCCTGTTAATTTATCATCGAATCACAGCCTTCTTCGCCAAACGGGGGATGATTTAAAAAAAAGCACAATCGTTGCACGAATGTACCTAACCATAAGCAGCAATGCCTTTCTTTAAATCAATACACAGAGGTATATATTTTTAAACCTGCATATTTAGTTAGACTTAGGGTTGCTGCCCATATGATAAAATACGTAATGGTTCCTTCCGTATTTCACTGAAAGAATAAACATTTTGTTTTCGAAATGATAGTTTCCGGATTTGACCATATTAATGACCAACGGTTTGTATTTCTGTGTTTATTATATTATAATTACGTCTATGGTTTTGATAGAGTAGTCTGACTGAGCGGTGGTAGGCAGCAGCAGGCTCGTAAGCATTCATTCAAACTTTACTGCGTTTGCCAGCAGCTCTTAGCAATGCTTGCTTCACAGCACTGTTTATGACTTCAAGCCTATCAACTCCCGAGATTAGGCTGGCAATACTAAAGTGTCTATAAGAACATTCAACAGACAAAGGTATATGAAATACAAATGGTAGAGAGAAATAGTTGATGCGTCATAATTCCAAAAACTACAGCCTAAAACTTCTTAACTGGGAATATTGAACCACCAACTTTCATAAGTTCTCATGTTCTGAGCAAGGAATTTAAACGTTAGCTTTTTTACATGGCACCTATTGCACTTTTACTTCTTCAACACTCTGTTTTTGCATTATTTAAACCAAATTGAGCATGTTTCATTATTTATTTGAGACTAAATAGATTTTATTTATGTATTATATTAAGCTAAAAGTAAAAGTTCAGTATTGTTGTAATTGTCATTATTACAAATATATATATATATATATATATATATAAAAAAAAGCAGATACCGATTAATCGGCCTATTTTAATTTATTAAAATATATATATAAAAATCGTCCGATTTTAATCGGTATCTGCTTTTTTTGGTCCTCCAATCGGTATCGGCGTTGAAAAATCATATTCGGTCGGCCTCTAGTTTGCATCTAATTCTTGTATAAAATGAATGAGTAAAGATGAAACTATTTATGAAATGATGTAATGTGATGTTAACCTTTAATTTTGAGAGAATTGTATTGACTGTAAAGTTTAACTTGTCAGCGGCCACGCCCCCGTGAGCACAGACATGATCTGGTGTTATGGAACTGCCCTCTTCTAACTGTTACGAATAAAAGCCCCTCCTAAAATCCCCCCCAAAAATATTCAGACTAAGCAAACCCACAGCGTGAGCTGTGATTGCGAATAGTTAAGACCACGCATACCTCGGTGTAAGCTGAGGTGGCACAGGTTTGATTACCAAAACTAGAAAACTATACCACGTGAAGCTACACAGGAAATGGTTAAACTCTGAGACTATCGATCCCTACAGAATAAGAGCAAATCTTAGATACTAATTACTAGTCTGCAGCTACAAATTATGTAATCCTGGGATGCGAATACCGACAACCGCCGAAATATCTACTCTAAGAACAATGGACGCCTGACGTATCCATTACAACAGACACTATCAGGAGCCGCCGATAGAGCTACCACCATGAGTAACCAGAGACTCTAATGAACTGACTCTCCCGCAGACTGTCCGACGATTCCAACAGAGAAGACAACGACATATGGGCGTAACTATATTAATTGCAATTATTCCAGAATGAGCGAGCGTTCATGTGCAAAGGATTAGCATTTCAATTAATATAATTATCTGCTGTGTGTAGTGATCCATTTTGTCTTTCCCGCTCTCTGTCCACACCCCCTTCCCTTTGTATACCAAACCGTCATATTGGTTTAGCCCACTAGGAGATCATCCCTATCATTGTTAGTAACCAATATCTACTGTTGTTTGTTATGCATTTCTGTGATTATTTATTTATTTAGTTAGTTAGTAAATACATGATTAAGCCAATTGGTGTATGGACAATTCATGGTTTAGGCTGGGTTTGTGCAGATAACCTAGAATTCTACGACGTTTGAACAGAGACTGACGTAAGGTAAAGAACAATTAATTGAAGACTAAGTTGATCAGATATTAAAATATCTGAAGAGTTATATTCGGAAAATTATCATTTTGTAATCTGAAGATTTTCCGTGGTGCCCCGACTTCCTAGTTAATTAAAATGTAAATTATTAGTTTAATCACATAATAATACTGACAGAGAAATGATTTGATAAAATAAGTCTTCACCATTAATGATGCCAAAGACACGACAACATGTTTTGAACTATAGCACCATAAACATTTACCTGTGGATATACATATATTTGCTGCGAGCCGAGGACTCTCATTTGGTTTACTAGGAGAAAGCCCAAAAATCACAGATACAGGCCAACTGAGGAACCTAAATGACAAGGCAACCAGGTGAACAGAGAAGGTAACTAAACACAGGTGAACCCAATAAGTAATAACCAGGGTAACCTGGAAACTAGAAAACAAGGTAAGGGTGGGTGCCCTCCAGCTGTAACCTAAAGAAACAACAATCAAATAAAACAGAAACTGTGACAATAAATAGTCATGGAACAATTGTTGTTGTGTCCATTGATCCTGTTGAATGGATATGCCTCAAACAATTTGTGTGACTTTACTTTTAAGCCTTCAACCTTGAAGTGACAATGGACTGTTTTGCTGTGTGTTTGTCAGAGCCAGGAGGCGTGTGGCAGTCTGACGCTCCAACACCACATGTTGGAGCCAGTACAGAGAGTTCCCCGCTACGAGATGCTGCTCAAAGACTACCTGAAGAAACTGCCTCAGGACGACCCCGACCGCCGAGATGCAGAGAGTGAGTACAACACTGGAAATTCACAGGAGGGCTTTTAATATTTATAATATAACACAGTAGAGCAGGATTACATGTAACTCATTTCGACAGACGACTTGTCATTATAATCATGTATAATTTACTTCACATTAAAAATTGAAGATATTCGAAAACATTTGCCTTACATTGAAAATGAACAAATCTGTTGTTCACAATTGTAGAACATTTTTTATTAGGAAGGTCCAAATGAATCATCCCTTGTTTCTCAGAGTCATTGGACATCATCGCCATGGCAGCCACACACTCCAACAGTGCCATTCGAAAATCTGTAAGTACAATCCCACTGATAGCACACCACTCTTATAATCTGAAATAAAATCAGTACCCATATTCAAAAAGCTTGTCAGAGTAGGAGTGCTGATCTGGGATCAGTTTTTCCTTTAAGATTTTAATGAATAAGACTACATGGACAGGGGGGGGGGCCTGATACTAGATCAACACTCCTACTCTGAGACACTTTTTTGGGCTAGTGCTTGAACCCAACCAAGCATTTTGAACCCATTCCCTTCTCAGGAGAATCTGAAGAAGCTGCTGGAGATCTATGAGATGCTGGGGGAGGAGGAGGACATTGTCAACGCCTCCAATGAGTTCATCAAGGAGGGACACATCCTGAAGCTGGCTGCCAGGAACACCTCGGCTATGGAGAGATACCTCTTCCTGGTGAGAAACTCACACAAACATACACATACACACATTTCACTGTATCCGTAATCTCAGCCAAGTCTGAGGCAATATATTAGCAAAAGAAGCATTAATCACAGGTGTTTCTTTGTTTCCCCCTCAGTTCAACAACATGCTGTTGTACTGCGTGCCCAAATTCAGCCTGGGAGGGGCCAAGTACACGGTGCGCACCCGCATCGGCATCGAGGGCATGAAGGTGCTGGAGACCATCAACGAAGACTACCCTCACACCTTCCAGGTGTCTGGCAAGGAGAGGACTCTGGAGCTGCAAGCCAGGCAAGATCTCAATCCACCCCATACTACACCCTTAATACACCCTACAGAGCCATTAATGGATAACTGCTATTGTTCTCAAGATAAGTGTTCTACTCCACCCTATGGCCATTTATATGAAAACTCTTTACAGCCATGATTCTCAAAATAGCTGTTAACTGTATACTACAGTCCCACGGCCTATTGCTAACAATATGGATAACTACCACCCAAATTCTATGCAAACCCTATGGGGGCTTAGTGTATGATAAGTGCACTACTACAGCTCATGATAAACAGTAGTGTAACATAACATTCTATAGATTGGAGTCATTGTGGTTACCCCAAACCACAGCTCACTACATAACAGGTACACCACAATCTCACAACTGACAAAATAGCTCACTACTGTTGTTGTTTTTCATTGTATTTTTCAGCTCCGAACAAGACAAGGACAACTGGATAAAGGTACATAATCACATTCTTGTTGGTTTACACTATCTTATAGTTATATTTTCTGTATGTTCAGTACATTTGGGTGTGTATTACTGACCTGTCTCTGTCTCTGTGGCCTGCAGGCTTTCCAGGAAACCATTGAGATCTTCCATCAGAAGAACGAGACGTTCAAGTCCGCCTCCAAAGACGTGGAGGAAGTGTCAGTGAGTGCCACCACAATGAACATGACCTCTGACCTCTTACTCCTCTATCACTAGGTCCTGTGTACTGTATCTGTACCAATGACCTTCTCGTGTCTGAGCTACATGTGTTTGTATGTGTTGTCATCTAGACGGCAGAGCTGGGGAAACGTGCTCCTCGCTGGATTCGGGACAAGGAGGTGACAATGTGTATGAAGTGTAAAGAGCCCTTCAATGCGTTGACACGACGGAGACACCACTGTCGCGCCTGCGGATATGTGAGTGAGAAGTGTCCGTTTGACCCCCTTCTCTCTCTCCCTCAGCACCCATTATAACGTGCCTATACTAAATGCTATACTCCACCCATTTGACGGCTGGCTGTTTGGCTAGTTTACACTGTGGTTCATTCCGGATTAGACTGATGTGTCTTCTGTCCCTGTATCAGGTTGTGTGTTGGAAGTGCTCAGACAATAAAGTGGCCCTGGAGTACGACAGCAACAAGATTAACAAGGTGTGTAAGGACTGCTACTCCATCCTGACTGGAGAGGAGAAGGCAGAGGGCAAGAAGAAGGGCATTCTGGAGGTAAGGGGAAAAGAGAAACATGCACAACTGCATATTTTATCTTTATTTAACTAGGCAAGTCAGTTAAGAACAAATTCTTACTTTCAATGACGGACTAGGAACAGTGGGTTAACTGCCTTGTTCAGGGGCAGAACAACAGTTTTGTACCTTGTCAGCTCGGGGATTTGATCTTGCAACCTTTCGGTTACTAGTCCAATGCTCTAACCACTCGGCTACCTGTCACCCCATATCTTCTGTGTCTAAACTGCACTCCTCTGTCCCCAGATCGAGGCGGCTCAGTTCTCCGGAAGCAGTATCATTTGTGGCTTCCTGCAGCACTGTGAGAAGAACAAGCCCTGGGGGAAGGTGTGGTGCGTCATCCCAGAGAAGGAGGCATTGGTTCTCTACCTCTACGGAGCCCCACAGGTCAGCCACGTCATATGGATACTGTCAATCACAGCAACATGCTCTACCACTGTGAAGCACGGGGTGTTATGAATGGTTCCTGGAGTTTTTCCCCCTCACTCTGACCAGGGAAAACTCCTGGCCCAAGTTAAGATATAAATGATCTCTACCTTTTCCATCTCCTCCCCTCTCTCAGGATGTGAAGGCCCAGTCCTCTATCCCTCTGCTGGGCTACTCTGTGGAGGACAGCCCCCGGCCTGCCGACCCTCCAGCCAGCTTCCGTCTGTCCCAGTCCAAGTCTGTCCACAGCTTCGTGGCCGAAAGCGAAGAGCTGAAACAGCGCTGGCTCAAGGTGATCCGGGTGGCTGTGACTGGGGAGGTGCCAGAGTCGCAGATGCCCAACGATGCCACTGCCAACGCCACGGACACCCAAGAGACAAGCTCAGACAGCACCTAACTGTGTGGTGTGGCATTTAACAGCTGAGGGCCACCAGAGACGTATGTGCATGTATGCACACACACACTCCCATGCTACCTTCATGGACACACACAAGACAAATGTGCAAACTCAGTGCTGGATAAGCTGCCTCTCCTCCCCAGAGTGGATTCTACAAATCTTAAGCGAGGACTTGGCTCCAACACCACCAGAGCTGTGCTGGAATGGGAAGAACACAATCCAGTCCAATCATCACTAGAGCGGAGCAGGGGGGAATGGACCTCAGAACGGTCTCTACTTCCCCCTGTTCAGGGCAACCTACCTGGGGTATCTTGCACTCTGAGTACCCCAAGGTCCTTAGCCCAAAATAGTAAATAGTTTACTCAAGCCGTTTAAAGGTTCCTGTCTGTCATGCTCACGTCAGAAGGAAGAGCTGGTTCTTGTCTACTTATTGTCCCCTCCCGCTCGCCCAACCATGACCAGAATAAATGAGTCAGTGAGATGTCTCGCCCTGTGTCACCACCTCCACGAAACGGGGGGCAATAAGTAGACCAGAGTGGCCCAGCCTCGATCAGATAAAATTAGGTAGTGGGGTGTCTCTACCGTCCCTGCTCAGCCCTCACTGGGGAGGCCTGCAGGCTTAACAGACCTCCTCCAGCTTCATAGATGTGGGTCTGCCGATGTGAATCAAGAGGGACTGGTTAGAACTACACTGTCTATTATGAATTAGCCCTGTATATAGTGTTACTCCATTTTCATGTACAAAGAACCAATGCTCTCAATATGTTTTGATATCAAAGTTTGAGCAGTGTTTTTGATCGAAAAACCTAACATAATTCTGACATACGAACAGTGGTTCAAAGTAAAGGGTCCTGTCCTAGGATAGTATCACTGGGAAAGTTCAGTCCTCACTTCTCCACTCAGATAGTTTCACATCACAGTAGCCAGGAGCCATGTTCTACTGGCAAGAATAGAATCTAACAGAGTTCCTCTTGTACCTGGGTCAAGGTCCCAGAAAGACCTATTAGTCAGAATAGCAATCGAGAGGATCACTCTATACTTTAATTGCTGTAATCCCATAAACTAATGGAAAGGATGCAGAAGTACTCACCCATCCAGAACAAACAGGCTTCAATCCAAACCCGCTGAGGGATAGCCTTTCCAGCCAGGCAATGCATTATGGGTACTCTGCTGCACCTGTCCCAACCTTCACCTTGGAATCCAGGAGAATCCACAAACTTCTCCCAAGTCAGTGACCTCTAAAGCAACCACATCCTGGTCAGAGTAATGTGTAGAAAAGTGTCACTACTGCTGTGATTGACAATTTGTCAGTCATTAGAGCCTTTACTCTAATCCTGTAGGCCTTTAGTATGAAGACAGACACGCTGCCATATGGCAGCATTGAGGATGAGTGAATGGTTGTACAGCTTTAATGACCTAGCCCCACAGCCCCGTTGTAGACATGTATAATATACATAGTGGGGTTCTTTGTAGCTTACCAACAGGGATGACTAGACTACTAAGGACCCAGATCTTGTCTTACATGGGGACATCACCCCACAAAGCAGCACAATCAAAAGTAAACACAATGACCAGATGGGGAAAGAAATGTACTTTTTTTTTTTAAACATGTATTTAAAAAGTAATTCATAGAATATGTGCATGATGGTTTAAGGAAAGTAGCACAAAAAAAGTTAGCCCTCAAATTGCCATGTGTTCTGTCCCATTCAGCCATGTCAACGAACAGATTCACTAAGGTGTTGTCCCTCATTCAAATTGAGTGTGACTAATCTAGGACTGCAGAATTAAGTGTTGAATGGAATAGGCTAATGTGCCTATAACCTGTGTTCATACATGTTCTACTGTTCCTATCCCCTGTACAATGCACCTCTCCAATACCATTCTCTCCGTACTCACAGAATGCAGAAGAGCACACCAATCCTGTCTTAAGATCTGAATGTAAAACCAGATTGTTTGTTCACTCTCCCGATTCCCCCCCCTCCCTAAGGTTTGAGAATCTACGCACTTTACCATCTTATATAAAGTGTACCTTGTAAGAAAATAAAACAAGATTAAGTATTACGGAAGTATGTCACTGGTTGCTTTGTGAATATGATCCTACTTTCACTATGACAGTTTTGGTTCTCTTTCCTTCTTTCTCTGATCATGAGTCCCATTACAAAAGAGGAAACAAACCAATAATTAGTTGGTAAATCATTACATTTTAGAAAAGTATTTTAATTTCACAATAGAAAAAAAAAAATCCATATCATCAAGCCAAAAAAATCTTTCATTTAACATTTCATGTGTGTTTTTGTAAAGGTCTGTTGTATGTATGGGCCGTTGAGTGTCTCAGCTCTTGGGCTGGCGGAGCAGGCCTCGGATCCTGCGTACCAGGGCCTGGATGAAGGTGTATCGGGAGCGGACCTGGCTGTATAGCCCCTCCACCTCCAGCAACTTCCTCTGTAGAGCCTCTCCGAAGCCTGCCCCCATGTCACTCTGCAGCTGGAGATGACGACAGAGGAGAGGAGTCAGTCTTACTGGGAACTAACTCACGAGAGACTTGCAAAAGTGTCTGCCACTCAAGCTGAAAACACACTCACTAATTCCTATACATGCATCGTCACCTGTACATATTTTTCCTAAAATCGGTGCTCTCAATCACCCATTGTTCTAGGTACTCGGTGTAGACATAGGCCCTGTCACGCTCCGCCCTTTATGGCACAGTTGGAGGACCGCAACGTTTCAAGGGGCATACGTACAGATTATTTACAAACATGTTTCTCCCCCACTGTTAGCATAGTCCAGATAAAGTAACTCACCTGTTCCAGGTCTTGCTGGCTGACTCGGGACAGGCCCAGGGCACGTCCAAACGAGTCTGGGGAACACAGGAGAAGCAACACCCGTAAGAAGGGATGTGATCAACACAACCAGGAAAAAGGCTACCCATCATTTGTCACGATATAGATGAAAGAAGGTTCAGATTTTGGGAGGTAAAAAAAAAGAAAATAATCCCCCCCCAAAATAATCCAAACATGTCTGCTATCCCTAGGGGACCAATCTCAATCCACCTCAGAGGGTTAATTGAGCCAGTTTAGAGCTTCACCGTCAGTCAAGCGTGATCTGTAGGCGCTGGCGCCAGGCATTAGGGAGTCTTTGGGGTCAGTGGGGGTGCAGTACAACAGGTAGTACTCCAGGTGGCGCCACATCACAAACAGGCAGGTCTCAATCACATCTGAGGTGTGGTTAGGTCAAGGCATTTCTCATGCTCACCACTTATGATGGCATTTTCAAAGAAATGTTCCATTTACATGAATGCAGCTACAGCTCAGGGAATTGCATCAAACATTTTTCTACCACGGGTCACATCCGGTTTTCACAGAGGTCGGGAGGGCCACACTTAAAAAAAAATTTAAAAATGGTCTATCCCTCACTTTTGGAATGTGATGCTTTCTGACTATCTAGCTTGTGAAAAGACTAAAAATCTAGGTCCATTAGCACTTCTACAGTTTCCATTTGGTTTTAGGCATTACAATTTAGATCATTTTCCCACAAAAATATATAAATTAATTCATATCTTTTTTTGTTTAACTCAAACCACCCGCGGGCCAGATTGAATGGGCTTGTTCGACACCCCTGTCTCTAAATCAAAACCACCCTGAGATTAACCATAAACCATTAGCTCAGTCCCTTTACCTAACTCCTGCACAGCAGTCTGGTCTGGGGGTAGCTAAGTGTAATTTAATCTGGCTAAAATCTGGTTTAATCTGGTCTGGTTCAATTTAATATAGTAGGATACAGGAGCAGAGGGCCAGCAGCTTTGCTCTGTTGTTGATGAGCTGGACCAGGCGTCTCTTGGCCAAGAGGCTCCGCTGAACAGAGGAGATCTTCTCTACTCCACCAGTACCAGACACCAGGGCCGCACACAGCTACACACAGGACAGAGAGATGGGTTAGGGCTGAGGCACTTTATACATCACCTTGTCAAGAGGTCGAGTGTGTGTGTTACCTCCTTGAGCTCTTCTGGGGGCAGCTGCTCCAGGCTCTGCAGCTTGCCCAGGGCTTGTCTATGGCTCTGGTGGAAGCGGAAGAAGTCCGCAGCGCTGTTCTTCAGCAGGAAGAGAACCAGACCCAGGCTGGGCACACGAGAGTACAGGGCTGATGGCAGGGCCAGGTCTGAGGCAGGGCAGGAGATGATTTTAGTCATTCACAGACGGGGAGATTGAGAGGAACATGTGGGTGGGTGTGTGTGTGCGCGCGCAATGTGTAAGTCAAGGCTCTCCAACCCTGTTCCTGGAGCACTACCATCCTGTAGGTTGTCACTCCAACCATCATCTAGTGCGCCTGATTTGTATCTTTGGCTGGTTTATAAAACGGCATCAGGTTAGTTACAACTGGGGTTGGAACAAAAACCTACAGGAGGGTAGCTCTCCAGGAACAGATAGGTGTGAAGCAGGTTAGGATTTCTATCCCACACACATACTCTGGCTGTAGGTGTCTCAAGAGGGAAGGTTGGGATAAGCAAAAAAAAACACAATTCCAATGAAATAGGACAAATATAACCAGCCACCAAATTATTAGGACACGCAGCGTAGCGGAAGAGAGTCTAACCTGTGTGGCCGTCTCGGCTGGCTGGTTCGTTGACCGAGGGGCTGAAGAGACAGATGCTGAACTGGGCCTGGGCTGAGCTCTGCAGTAGCAGGGTCTGGCAGTACTCCATGATGTTAGCACACACCTGGGGACAACAACAATAAAAACACTGTCATTGTTACAATAGGAGTTGGAAAGACGAAACAAACAGATCCGGAAACGGGCTACATTGATTTTCTTTTTACCATTCCTCTATCGTACCTGTTGCATGGCCACCTCCATCTCCTCCCGTCGCTCGGCAGGGTCCCCCGGGGCTGCAATCTCTGCCTGCTTCAGGAGTCGCTCCCTCTCGCTCCCCGCCAGACGGCCCAGCAGAGACAGACACTGACGCTAGGGGAGAGGCATGTTGTTACACATCACAGAATACCTGATTGGATTGAGTAACCTATCAGGACTAAATGTCCAGCTACTGACGCTGTGACTGAAGCTCCTGAAAAGAGACACAGGAGCGTGAGGCAGGGTGTTCGTATCATGCCAGTATCTACCTGAAATCTGCTGATGTGACCCTGGAACTCCGGCAGAGCTGCACTGTTCACGTCCTGTCCCTCAAGAGCTCCTACACAAACACAATCACAAAACCGGCACCATAATATCACATTAGTCCCGAACCCGGGTGTGCCCCAGCTAGTGGTGTGACTGTCCCTGGTGTGGCTGTATATGTACCTGGCAGGGCAGTCTTGCTGATGATGCCTGTGAGCAGGGAGAGTTCCTGCAGCGCTCCCATACTGAGCTCCTGACAGCGCAGCAGCCCCTGGATGGTGTCGGCATGGACGATCAGCCACTGGAGGACCTGTGTTGCCCCCTGCTGGTGGTGTGTGGTGGTGGACGTGAGGATGACCTGGAACAACCTGAGAGCAGGCAGTAGGATCTGTCTGTAGCGGTCCAGAGGGCTGGGGATGAACCCTGAAGGGTCCCTCTGACCAAACACCCTAGAGACACACAGGGAACGGGTAAAATATGACAACTCAGATTTATACCACGATTCAGTTAAATCAATAAGGATACACACAGAGCATTCGGAATGTATTCAGACCTCTTCCCTTTTTTTTTACTTTGTTACATTAGACTTATACATTTTTAAATCAATCTAATACCCAATAATAACAAAGCAAAAACTGTTTAGACACGTTTGCAAATTTATATTTAAAAAAAACTGAAATATCTTATTTAACATAAGTATTCAGACCCTTTGCTATGAGATTCAAAATTGAGCTCAGGTGCATCCTGTTTCCATTGATCATCTTTGAGATGTTTCTACAACTTGAATGGAGTCCACCTGTGGTCAATTCAATTGATTGGACATAATTTGGAAAGGCACACAACTGCCTATATAAAAGGTCCCATAATTGACAGTGCGTGTCAGAGCAAAAACCAAGCCATGAGGTTGAAGGAATTGTCCGTAGAGCTCTGAGACAGGATTGTGTCGGGGCACAGATCTGGGGAAGGGCAGCAAAAAATGTCTGCAGCATTGAAGGTCCCCAAGAACACAGTTCTTCTTAAGACGTTTCCTAGAGCTGGCCGCCCGGCCAAACTGAGCAATCGGGGGAGAAGGGCCTTGGTCAGGGAGGTGACCAAGAACCCGATGGTCACTGACAGAGCTCCTCTGTGGAGATGGGAGAACCTTCCAGAAAGACAAACATCTCTGCAGCACTCCACCAATCAGGCCTTTATGGTGGAGTGGCCAGACGGCATGACAGGCACCTAAAGAAGGACTCTCAGACTATGAGAAACAAGATTCTCTGGTCTGATGAAACCAAGATTGAACTCTTTGGCCTGAATGCCAAGCGTCACGTCTGGAGGAAACCTGGCACCATCCATACGAAGAAGCATGGTGGTGGCAGCATCATGCTGTTGGGGTGTTTTTCAGCAGCAGAGACTGGGAGACTAGTCAGGATCGAGACAAAGATGAACGGGAGCAAAGTACAGAGAGATCTGTGATAAAAAACCCGCTCCAGAGAGCTCAGAACCCCAGACTGGGTTGAAGGTTCACCTTCCAACAGGACAACGACCCTAAGCACACATCCAAGACAACGCAGGAGTGGTTTCGGGACAAGTCTCTGGATGTCCTTGAGTGGCCCAGCCAGAGCCCGGACTTAAACCCGGTCGAAGAGCTCTGGAGAGGCCTGAAAATAGCTGTGAAGTGACGCTCCTCATCCAACTGAACAGAGCTTGAGAGGATCTACAGTGAAGAATGGGAGAAATTACAGGTGTGCCAAGCTTGTAGCGTCTTATGTAAATGTGATATAAGTTTCTTATACATTTGCAAACATTTCTAAAATCCAGTTTTTGCTTTGTCATTATGGGGTATTGTGTGTAGATTGAGAATTTTTTTTAAATACATTTTAGAATAAGGCTGTAATGTAACAAAACCTGGAAAAAGTAAAGGGGTCTGAATACTTTCAGAATGCAATGTATGTGATGGCTAAGGAAAAAATTACTTTGGGAGTGACCACAAAGAACAACCTCACTCTCTCTATCCCTCTTTCCAGCAGTCTCACTCTCTACTTCTTCATCCCCTCCTTACCTGTGTGAGTCACTGTCAGGCACCATGTCAAACACCTGACACTCCACCAGCTGAGACACCAGACCACAGCGCAGCAGCTCCACGGCCCCCTGGCCTGTCTTAGCCACTCGCGTCAACAGGGCCTAACAGACAAACAAAGAACAGTGGGTAATTTAGTGTGTGTGTGTGTGTGTGTGTGTGTGTGTGTGTGTGTGTACACACTCCCTTTTGAGGGTGGGGGAGTGTATGAATATAAACCCTTTCTATCTCACACGTAGATGAAAAAGTTTTGGAGCAGTGAGTGCTGTAACCTTTAAGGTTAGTGTTTGTGCGCTCCCTTCCCTTTCTCACCATCTTGCTCTCGTAGATGTAGAGAGGTTTGAGCAGCGGGGGCTGGGGGCTGAGCAGGGTCTGCAGGGCTGTATCGTCTTGCCTCAGGCTCTCTACCAACACACGCAGGTAACCACTGTTACACACGTACAGCAGCCACTGGCTCTGACGGTCTATGGACAGGATCCGGTCCAGCACGGCCAGGGCAAGCATCTGACAAAGAGAGAAGCAGAGGGAGAAGAAGTCAGACAGGCAGGCTGGAGTTCAAGATACAGTATTGCATATCGGATTGATTGTTAATGAGTGTGTGTGTGTGTGTGTGTGTGTCGGATTTCATACCCTGCCGATCTCATGGCCGTCGCAAGCGTCCCTGCACACCACCTCCATGAGGGCTGTGCCGTAGCTCTCGATGATGGCCAGGTTCTCCCTCTGCAGCTTGGAGAAACCATCCTCAGGAGCAGTCAGACGCTCCCACATAGACTTCCCCGCTGGAGAGAGGGAGGGAAAGATGACAAAGATATGCATCTTTAGTTTGTTTGGGGTCTGAAATCTCTTCCCGCATTAACCACACAGGTCAATCTTCTTGCTTTTATAAGTGTGAGGTAAATGGTTCACTGTGTCCATGAGAATGCTAGCCACTGCCCTCATTCAATGTCATTTTGACTACGCTAGTAGTTGTATGTGTTGGGGGCTTATCTAAGCTTCTGAAGGGGGAGCTCCAGATAGCCCAGAATAAGCTGATCAGGGTAGTATTGAAGGCGAGTCCACGTACTCACATAGGCAGGTGCTGCTTTCAGGAACTCAACAGGCTGCCTGTTGAGGCTAGGGTGTCCAGGATTATTTATGATTCTGCGCCCAGATATCTGACTGATTACTTTCCCCATGTTAGAGATGCACACAACCACAACTCCAGATCAGGTGTTGCTAATGTCTGCTTATACAGGGTCAGGAGTAATGCTGGGAAAGGTACATTCTTGTATACTGGAGCCTCTGAATGGAATGAGCTGCCTCTGCCAATAAAAACAATAGCCTCTCTAGGCAGCTTTAAAAAGAAGGAAGTCGTGATGTCATTGGCCTCCCCCGTTGCTTGAGGAACAATAGAGGAGCAATAGAAAACAAAAGAGGGAAGGCCCACTTGTGCCATGTCATGATTTACCTGAACCACCTACTGAGATGTGCCTTTTGTTAAGTAAATCCGGTGATAAATAACATGAAACAGATTGCTACTTTAGAAACTGTATGAAACTGTATGATCATATTATCATGTCCCCTTCGATATAACCTCAATAATAAAAATGTGAGGTATTTATTTGATTGAGATATCTATCTATATCTCCCTTCGATGCCATACGGTGTACAACTGTGTTGCTGAGCCATCTTGTCACATTTTACATTGACATTTTAGCCATTTAGCAGACGCTCTTATCAAGAGAGACTTACAGGAGCTAAGTTAAGTTCCTTGCTTAAGGGCAGACAGATTTTTCACCTTGTTGGGTCAGGAATTTGAACCAGCCACCTTTCGGTAACTGGCCCAATGCTCTAACCACTAGGCTACCTGCCACAAGACAACCACAATGTAAATTCCTAGACTTTACTGTGTTTAATCGTCAATGATTCTACTAATCTACATGCAAGTCTTTTTACAGTTGTGTGCTTGTTTTTAAAATGGTCAAATTAATAAACTAAGGTTTGCAAACAATGACCAGAGAAAATACACACTACTACATAGCGTCCTAAAGTTGCGTCCATAATTCTCCCAAGTTTTTTTGCGTCTTCCCAGCAATACTGTAGCTCAACAATACCTTGCTGCAATGTATCTGGCTCCTCAGGTTTCTGGGCGATCTGCAGATAGTAGAGCAGAGCGCCGTACAGGTGTGCACGCAGACGCTGGAATCCACCACCTGTACAGAGGATGAAGTCAAGCAGCTTCCTCAGGATGAGGTGCAGAGCAGAGTTAGCGATGGAGGCGAAGCCCGACGATGAGCCTCCCTCCAGCCCCGCCCCCTGCTGCTGCTCCGACAGCACCGATTGGCTGAGGTGGGCGGTGAGGGTGAACACAGCCCCGGCTACTATGGGCATCAGCTCTCCTGCGGAGTCTTCTGACAACACCTGGTAGAGACAGGAGAACTTAGACCATTTCACAGAGTTGTCATACACACACTCAAACACATACACAATCTTGTATAACTAACCTTGTGGGGACACAATTCAGTCCCATTCAAAATCTTATCTTCACTAACCATAAACCTAACCCAAAGACCTAACCTTAACACTAGCTCCTAACCATAAACCTAATTCTAACCCTAAACCCTCTATGTCCCCAGTTGGTCAAATTTTGTACGTTCACTATTCTTCTGGTCCCCACAAGTATAGTTAAACACGTCCACAAACACACACCTTGTCGTGCAGGTCCAGCAGCAGGTCCCTGATTATGATCTGTCTGTCGTCTGCAGGGATGAGGTCTGCAGGGCAGGCGGTGAGCAGGGTCTCCACCAGACCTCTCCACGACTGCAGCGCATGGCGCTTGGCACTCAGGCTCCGACGCACACGATTCCTCTCCACCACCTGCTGCAGGATGGAGTTCACCTCCTGGGGAGTGCGCGCACAAATCAAGGGTTTGTTCAGTTAGGTGAAACAGTCAGAACGTTTCTTTAATGTTCTGTAACGCTTCACGCTCCTGAACAGTATCCTGAGCATCATTTTGCAAGGAAAAGACCATACTACTATACTCTGAATAAGGGGTTTTAAACTTTTTCTTGTCCAGTGACCCACCATGTTAGCAAAAATGTAATATCACGTTTTATCATTGTGAATAATAGCAAATAGAAGTAGTCAAATTTTTCAAATTAATAGATTTGTTTCATTATTTTGACCACCCCACCAATTATTGGAAGTGTAAATTAACATAGTATATTAGCTAGGAAGGTATCTTGGCGGAATCGAGAAAATGTTGCCGTTGTTAAACCAATTTTCTGCAATGTTATACATTTTTCCATTGAACCGAGAGAAAATGTAGCATTTCTAAAGCTAATTTCCTGAAAGCCTATGCATTTTGCCATGGCTAATCCTGTGTTCCTCTGCTCAAACATGCTCGTTTTTTTAATTTTATTTTTTAGTTCTCTTTATTGTCCTTCCCACCTCCCCAGCCACTGTGCTTCTACATCTGCATTGCTTGCTCTTTGGTGTTTTAGGCTAGGTTTCTGTTGGTGAGAAAAGGGCTTTATAAATCAATTTGATTGATTGTGCTAACGATAGTTAGCATTGGCTCGTGAAACTACCTCAGACTTCCTTCATACTAGACACAGCGACAAAAATAGTATCCACGATAATATTCTGCTGCAGCTTGTGATATTCATCAAATTATTAATTTTCAGAAAAAAAATCAAAAATATTTTTTTTTAAATAACTAAAGAACAGACCCACTGCAGTACCGCGGACCCCAGTTCAAAATTCCATGCTCTAAATCATACTGCCAGCACTCACCTCCATCAACAGTGGCCTCTGTCCAATGGCTGCCATCCCCTGAAGGGCGTTGACCTCCGCTACCAGGACTCGATGGAGTAACTGTGGAGATGACGACATCATTAGAAAAATGACATAGTAACAAAAATGCATTGAAAACAAGGTTGTGTTTACATACGCAAACTGAAAGCCAGGCCCACCTTGACGTTGCAGACGGTGTGTCCGTGCTCGTTGACGTGCTCGCAGTTGGCGATGACCTGCTCGATCTGAGTGCGCTCAAAAAAGTCCAGCTGCAGCAGCTCTGGCACATCCTGGCTGAAGTTAATGGCATCCAGCACGCTGAGGAGCTTCCTACGCACTGATGATGTCGTCACACATGGACAGCGGATGAGTACGTCATAAAATTATACGGTACAACCAGCTAAACAAGACCAGCTCTTGACTTCCGCAACTTACAACACAATACAAAAGGGCCTATAGTGACAGATTGTATATGGTTCACAGTTAGATACGTTGGTGTGAAGAACTAGAACTAACCTTTGGAGACGGTGTCAAAGTGCAGGAATCCACTGACAGATCTGCTCTCCTCCATGCCGGTCTCCCCATCCGCTGATTAAAGAAACAGATCAACTGCCATGCCTTCTGCTTTTCCACTCATATCCCATTTACATCAATGAACAACAACTCATCCCAAAGAATGCAAGTTCTACAGTGTGTGTGTGTGTGTGTTGTAGTGGTTACCTGCGTGCTGAGTGCGAGGCTGGTCATCCAGCAGCAGGTTGAGGAGGCGCTGGGTGTGTGAGCGCTGGCGGTTGAGTGATGTTACTCGGAGTTCGATGGCCGCTGTCTTCATGAGCCAGGACATCTGGGACAGGGCGGAGATCTCATCACCTGGGAGGGTAGAGAAAGGGACACAGGTTAGAGAGAAGAGTGTGACACCCCGAGTAGTCGCCTTCCTCTCTGTCGGCTCAGTTAAGAAGGATGACTGAGTCTTTGTAGGTGTACAAATGCCCTGGTTGGCATCTGCGTAATACTTCCACCTATCCTGTTTTTCAGATTCAGTGCAGATGAAGGAGAGGAGACCAGGATAGGAAGTGTATTGAGATGCCAGTGAGGAGCTCACCTGGCAGGATGAAGGGCAGGTGCTGCAGGTGGGTGAACAGGAAGTCCTGGCTGGTCCTCAGGTAGCGCATGGTGGGTCCTGACGTGTCTGAGCACACACACAGCTGGTAGATCACCTGGTAACAGAGCTCAGCCAGGTGTGGGGCCTGGCTGGTGAGCACGGGTCCCGAGCGTCTCTCACTGCCTCTCTGCAGCAGACTCAGGATGGCATGCAGGCAGCTCCGTGGGCACCCCAGCACACCTGATACACAGAGAAGATTTCACAACGGTAAGCTGGTGGAGTCATGAAAGCCGGGGGTCGTACCAAACAGAAGAAAATAAACTGAAACGATGAGGGACTACCTGAACAAACTCTAGTTTCAATTTCTCTTTTTTTCGTTGCAAAAACTTTTTTTCTACCGACCTGCGTCCTGCAGGTTGGTGGAGTTGATGGGCTTCTTGACCTCGTAGCCCAGCAGGTAGAGAGCCAGGTTGGGGGTCTTCAGTTCCAGGGAGGTGATCAGCAGGTTCAGGATGTGGATCTGGGTCTCGTGGCGGATCCTCGCTTCCTTCTTCGCTGGCTCAGAGTCTGGGGGGCAGAGAGAGAGGAGAGGTGGTGAATTGGAGTGACTGAACGGATGTTCTGAGCAAAGTTACTGAATGGGCTTGGTCGTTAAGAAATGCAGCGGCCATGACTGAAGCCAAATGTTGTCATGTTCGCACATGACAAGCGTTTGTAAATTCCCTCTGCCAAAACAGTACACAGTTAAGTCTTCCACGTTCTTCGGTTTGGCTGGCGCCCAGCTAAACCGAACGAGTGTGCGCACATACTCCCTCAAAAGACTTTCGGCAATAGTATGGTTTGTCCATCTAGAAACGCCGTAGCCAGTATACACTTCCTCAAAGTCCGAATTAATCTAACTCAATAAATATAATTTTGCCGAGGTGACGTTAGTCGTTAATTTTTTCACTTAGATGTAAAATTGCGCATGAAGACCATTAATTGCTTGTTGAATGACAACAAGCGCTTCATTGAAGAATCCCTACGGTTGACCAATCACCGACAAAGGGGCGCAGACTTCGGCTACCAAACTTCAGCTTGCCTCAAGAAAAAAAAGAAAAAAAATTGTGCACGAACAGCCGAAAAAACCCTTACCGAAGACCAAAATGTCATAAGACACACTGTTCAATACTGTTTCGGATGGGGACGCCTTTAGTCACTCACCCTTCTAGGTGACCTGGTTAGACTAAGTCGTGTCTTGAAGTCATCTAGGCTAGCCAACTTCTTTCACCAATTAGCTATTGTGCAACCGTGGCAAAATTGGCATTGGATAGCCTATCACTGGGGCCAGGCAATAAATTACACAATGTAAATGGAACAATATTTTCATGCTGCATCTTTCGGTTGTCACATAATGCTTTCAATATTTGTATATTAATTTCTATCATTTCTATAGTTTGAGGTTAAGTCATTGAAATTTGGAGCTAAAAATATTGTCCCATGTAAATGGTGTAATTTACTGATGGTCCCTAACTATCCCCATAGGGATGTCGAATGTCAAACCAAGTAGCCAATAGGCATTACGATTGAGTCATGTGCAGCTGGGCTCCAAATTGCTGATTACTTGGGTGCTGCCAGTTGTGGGCAGGGTGGAAATAAACCCAAGGAAAACTGTTATGGCACCCTTCGTTGCGTGATATACAATTTGTTCCTATAATCATCTCACAAATCTAAGTTTTGGACCAGACTGACTTTATGACCAAAATTATCCTACTTACACATTGTAGTCAATTGACATTAGAATGAAAGTTTCGGACTCGTATCGATGCAACAAAGGCTGTTTTTAAAACGAGAAGGTGCTTTTCAGGGGCAGTCGGTCTTTGACAGGCAGGTTGGACATCTTTCACACTCAGAGATAAACATTGTTGATAGAAGGAGAGTGTGACTCACCGTCTCCTTTCTCTAGTCCCTCCTCAGCCCCCTCGTTGTCCAGACACTCCACGAAGCCAGCCATCAGCTTGTCACTCACAGTCTGGTCGTGTGTGAAGTCTCCCACCAGTCTGTTCTGGATGTTGGGGTAGCGGGCGATCCTCTGCAGGATCTTAGCACTCTGGAAGGCCGCCTCCGGGTTGGAACTGCTGTGGTACAGGTACCTGCCAGGGACAAGAGAGAGAGAGAGGGAATTCGACAATTGTTTTCATTTGACAGGGACAATGTACTTCAACTTCAAAGTCAACATTTCTGCATATGTCCCAGATTTAGCACAAAGTCTCCTCGTGTGTAGTCCCTGGTGAGATAAGTGTTCCAGTACCTGGCGATGTTGACGATGTGGTCAGCCCGGCGGCTCTGGGCGCTGACGCCCTGCAGGAGCTGCTCCAGGGGAGAGACGATGAGGGAGGCCTGGCTCTCCCTCAGCAGGTCCATGAACACCACCTCTTTCTGCAGGGCCAGGTCCAGAAGACACAGGCAGTGCAACACCGCAGACTCCAGCTGCTTTTTACCTGCAAGTCAGACAGTCACAGAACCAATTGTGATGAGTGGATGTAAAGAAATGTAATCTCGAGATACCGGAAATGTGAGCCACCCAACAATGTGACCTGAGAAAATACTGGAAATATGATCAGTTCTCAACTCAAACCCAAATGTCCCCCTCCTTGTACAATGCTAACAGGAAAGTCAACAGTGTAAAAACAAAAGAAAAACAGTTCTAACAGGTGTGTGTACTGACCAGGGAAGAGGGAGTAGGTGTCTAGCTGACGCACGCCCTCCTCCAGCAGGCTGAGGCAGAGGGTGAGGGTGGGCGAGTCGTTGAGCAGGTGGAACATGAGGCTGTGGCCGGGGGGCTTGTGGGCCAGCACCTGCTCCCCCTGGAGCTCCACTGTTTCCTGGACAAAGTCTGAGGGCTGGGGCTCGTAGTCCCTCAGCAGCTTGTGGAACACCTCCAGAACAGCATCCGCTACCTCCCACTGATAGAGGGCATATGTGGTGGGAGAGAGGGGGTGGAGAGTGAGACAAACCTGAAGTAAGTATTAGTAGCAAAACACACTTCTATGCCATGTCAGCAAGTGCTGACATGGGTTGTAATGAATTTTACTAGCTAAATGTGATCCTCAACCACAGAAACCGGTCTTACGCAGTTCCCATCTAATGTCACCAACAAGGGACCTCAACTGTAGAGAGATTCCCGTACCTTCTCAGCAGCACGGCGATAGGCTCTGGTGGGAAAGGGAAGGAAAACGGCGTCACGCAGGAAGGTCAGGTAGGGCTGGAATCCTGGCGCACGGAGCCCCGCCCCCAGGTTGACGGGCAGGGCGCTCTCGACCAATGTGCTGATGAGCTGACAGAAGGCTCTGGTCAGAGGATACTCCTCACAGCTCGACTCAATCTCATTCAGCTCCACCTGAGAGGGACAAGGAGAAAGGTTACAAACAGATACATGTGTACAAGCAAGCAACGTACGCAGTGCCACACACAAACAATGTACGCAGGCAAAATCTCACCTCAATCCCAGCAGCTTGTTTCTGTCCAGGGGCCCGCACTGTCTGAAGAATCTGGATAGAAATGACCAGAACATGAGCGTTTGGCACTTTGTAAGCGATCCTGGCAGGTCAGACAATACCAACACCTCAGATGCACTATCAATACTTGCACGAGACATGTGTTTTTACAGATTTTCATTCCTCCTCACTATACACCGGACTTACCTGAGTGTATTCCAGTGACTGCCAGAGGGAGGCAGCTATCTCCGGAGACTTGCCAAAGGCAGCCAGGCAGAGCAGGAGCTCCCCCTTGAGGACCGGCTGCACACTGCACTGCAGCAGCCCCAGCATCACCACAGCCGGGGTCCACTGGGGGTGCTCACACAAGGCCAGGCGGGCATTCTCACTCTGAAAAACACAGTGTCAAATGAGATATCACCGTGGCAAATGAAAGACTTTTCAATTCATTTCAATCCCTGCTTGTGACTGTGTGACCCCCATGTTTGTTTTAACATTCTTTATGTGTTCATTGTCTGTTCAGATCAGTTTTCAGAAAACCACTTCATACCCAGGTAATGATGGTGCAGAGCAGCTGCAGGAAAGAGGTCAGGCCGTCCAGCTCCCTCTGTGTGATGCCCCTTATTGGCGGGAGGCGATAGTGTGTGGCATCAGCGTTAGGCAGGTCTCTGCGCAGGTTCTCGTGGTACAGCATGAGGGAGTGGAAGAAGTGCTCCCAGGACACAGGGCTGCCGGTCACCTGCATGTTATCCCCTAAACAAACAAGAGCCCAATGTATTATCTGGTGGTGTCCTTAAAAAAAAAATCAGTGAATGAAGGCTGCATTTATCTTTATCTAGTGAACAAGAAAGGACCTAGTACCAAGCCCTGCGGAACTCCATTAGTGAGAACATTAGACAATTGCTTTGCATCTTTACAGATTCCTACAGGGCCTTGAAGGCGAGAGTGTTTAGTTACCGTGTGGGGCCCCGTTGGTCTTTAGCAGGCTGAAGCAGTAGTGGGCACACTGGGGGCCGTTGGCCAGGCCCTTCAGCATGCGCAGGTAAGGGATGTACAGGGTGGGGGGCAGCAGGTCCCCCATCTGACGCACAAATTTAGACAGCACCACCTGTGGCACAGCACACAAGCTGTTATAAAAGGTCCCATTGGAGAATAAATTATCTTACTTTTTAATCTAGGGAGGAAGGGGGATGTGGAAGGTGATCATACCTGTTTGTGTGGGGGCCTCTGCATGGCCATGCCCAGGTAGGAGCCCTGGAGGGAGGTGTGCTGGAGGGACTCAGTGTGGCACCAGAACTCCAGAGCCAGCTCCAGCCCAAACGGGTCCTTGCTATAGAACTCTCCGATCTACAAACACACAGAAAGAAGTCAGACAAATATGCTTAGCCAATGCTACTCTGTGAAAGCAACGGTCATGTTTGCTGTTCTTTACCCCCCCCCCCCCCCTCCTTCTCTCCAGTGCGTCATGTTGCAATGTAAATTGCTAGCAAACGACTAGTCACTTTCACAGCATATAGCAATAAGAAAGCCCCATGTAACCACTAGTGACAGTGAGTGTTTAGGGTGGGGTAATGAAGGCTGACCAGGATCATGAGGTGGTCCAGATCTTTCCTCAGGGAGGACGGAGGCTCACTGCCCATCTGCAGAGACATGTGGACCAGTCTGGCGTCCTCGTCAGCACGGTTACGCAGCTGCTTCACCTGCAAGACGTCACACACCTTGAAACTTGTACATACACACTTCTGCGTAAAGGAAATACATATCTTCACCCTGAAAAATGGAGGACTACACGATATTCAAATTCCTATCATACTCAAACACACCAATGCACAGCCACAAAGCAAAACTGGTGGCATTGCTAACCTTCATGGGCATGAGTGCCAGGAAGTCAGTGATGAGGGAATGGAGGCGGCGGGTGTAGAATTCATCATGAGTGAAGCCCTCACATCCCAGCATGCCCTCTGTCATGAAGAGGAAGACACCTCCTAGCAGGGCCTGGTCGGCCAGTGCCTCATCTGCCTCTGTAAACTCTGCCAGGGCTGAGCCCTGGGGCAGCTGGGAGAGGGCATGCAGGGCCAGGGCCCAGGCCAGCCGACACACAGCCTGCAGCCCAGGCAGCTTCCAGGGCCTCCCATCCGCCAGACGACTGTGTACTGCAGACACGTACTGCTTCTCTGTCAGCAGGGGCAGGGCCTGGAGGAGGTCTGGTTTACACACACACACACAAACCATTTTGGTGTAGTATTTACATAGAAGTAGTCTACACAATTTCAGGGTTGACATTTCTGTGTTGCAGCATGTTCAGGTAACACGGCAACAGAATACATGGCAATTCTAACCTTCTCGATCTTCTGTTCCTTGCTCCAGGAAGCTGACATCCAGACAGTACAGCAGTGCCATGACGAGAGCCAGATTCACACTGTCCAATGAGCCATCAGCTTCCACTGTCACCGTCTCAAGGTGGGCGACAAGAGCCAGGGTGTCATCCTTACCCAGAGGTGATTGGCAGGTCCATGCAAACAGGCAATCTGCCAGTGCCTGTCGGCACTCTTTGATGAGGTCCGATACCTGGCAGAGAAAGACAATGTGTGAACATGTGAGGGAAGAAAGACAAACCTCTTCTGTACATGATACAATTCCTTTGAGAAGGGCTTCCTCACCTCTTTCCTGTGTTTTTCGTTGCCCAGGCCTCGCTCTTTCTGCAGGCGCTCAAACTCCCGCGTTACATTGATCTCTGACACCAGCGTCAGTAGGCGTCTCGTCAGGCCCTGGCTCATCAGCTCATCAGTAAAGCGTGTGGTGAGGGCCACCAGCTCCCCACTGGGGCAGAACACAAACGACCAAGTCAACAGAGAGCAGAGGAAAATAGTCATCTGTTGTTCAATCATCAAGGCACAGACCAAAAAAATACTGGTCTGAACAATATTAAAGTAGGAAGTAGACAGGGAAATAGATCGCACCTTAATTCCAAGGTGAAGGTCTTGCCATGGCGGGACTGGATGAGCGAGCGCAAGGAGTTGGCCACGCAGAGCTTTCCATCCCAGTACAGCAGCACTGCAACCAGCCCCCGACTCAGACCTGGAAAGTGGGGCTGCTGGTTCTCACCTGAAAAAAATAAGTCATATTTAGAAACAAACATCATGCCAGTGTTTATCTCCATTGGTAAGGTGCTCATCACTGTATATATTACCTGCCAACAGCAGCTCCAGGGCTGCCAGCTCTCCAATGTCAAAGAGGTCACTCAAGATGAAGGCCTCTGTAAGCAGCTGCTCGGGGAGGAGACGTGACCCCTGCTGGCCCTGGATGGCAATGCCCTCTGTGCTGGCTTTCCGCACCTTCTCCCTCTGCTCTGCACTCTTTGGCTAAAGAACACAAAAAGAGAAAACATCAAGCAAATCAACTTTAGCAACCCCCGCTTGGCTTGCAGATGAGTAAAACTTATTGGCGTCTCTGTAACCACGTTTCCATCCAACCTTTTATGCGAGTAAATGTCACAACAGGCCTGATGGAAACAGAAAATGTGTTGGTAAACTTTCCAAATGTCGAAAAAAAAAAATACGCTAGTCAAGGTGGGATCTTGGTGTCAGTAAAATTAACTATGCGAAAAATGGCGGTGGAAACAATTATGAGAAAATATTGATATAAATAACCATCACGCGAGAAGTACATTTGGAGTCACGCGATGATATGTTGTGGTCCTCCTACTACGACTCGGGAAAGCATGCAGTTTATTAGGCTACAGATGAAATAAGTTATGATGAGCATCACAGGGTGGTGAAAGTGCACTGTGATACGCTTTACGCTCCTTTCCAATAAATATCCAGGGTCTTATTCTGGTGACATGATCAATGACGCTTGGCTGCCTTTTGACAAATAAAAATCATCTTGCTCTCTTGTCCATAATAATCTCATCATGTAGGCTATACCCGCACGGTATTTGCAAGCTGTTGGCTAGAGAGCATGTGCCAAGACCAGAGTGGGCAAATTCTCTATATAATGCTAAATACGTTGTATCAAAACCATCAGTAGAGTTGAAAATGCGATGGAAACCAATTAAACTTTTGTTGTTTTTGTTATTGGGTACATGGGAATTTAACCACAAAGTTATTTTTATGTGCACTACATCATTACACACAGCCTTTTATCCACATGTCAACTTGATGGTAATGTAATGTAAAAAGCATAAAAAGAGGTTCGAGCGGAATCCCCACATCCGGTTCAGGGGAAACGAAAGCTAAGTTGAAAATACTGTATCCCTGAAAACATCCTCTTTCTTCCGACCCCGCAGAGAGGGATTTGATGGAAACAGATCTTTGTTGAGGAAATGTGCATACTCTTTTTATGCAGATTTTTGAATATTTGCATAAAAATCTTGCCAATTGGTTGGAAACCTAGCTTCTGACAGCATCTCACCGGGTTCTTGTAGAGTGAGAGGAAATTGGGCTTGTGTTTCTTGAGTTGAAGGTCTAGGAGGTGGACGCTCTCTGGTTGCCTCCTCCACACTGCACCCTCCACTGTGTCCCATAGCTCCTTCAGCGGCCCCCACAGACTGGCTCCTGATAGGGGGACACAAGTAAAGTCAAATCAGTCAGTGTCTTGTGTCTAGCCTATACAATGTGTTCAGAGCATTTCATAAGCCTTGTTCACATTGGCAGTTTGAAGAGACTCAAATCAATTTGCTTTTTATCCTGCAGTCTGAACAACCGAAAAGAACATGGAAGTAGGTGGTTTGAAGTCAAATACAAAATCTGATTAATGGCCATTAAACTTATTGGGGCATATCTTGTTGATGTTGCTTGCTAGCTACTCTGTCGACAGTGTGACAAGACATTGTGGTAGTGTAACAGTATAATTTTAGACCGTCCCTCGTTACAGTAGCTAACAAGTTAGTTCATCGTTGCAGTTATCTAGTTGACATATGCGGCTAGCCAAAAGGGCCTCGTTTTGAAAGTTGTATGATCTTATCCTTGAGGCTTTAAAAAATGTTTCTTACATTATGATTTTTAACATTCCAAACCACTGGGAAATGGCCATGGCAGGCATTGTTGTCACCTTAACTTCTGAGTGATAGAAAACACGTGCACCACCAATCAGTCTACACCAATGCGCACACCCGTCGTTCCTATGCCAACTAGAGTAGCCATCTCAGCAAATGACTGCTGTCTGAACACACACATCTGATTTAGTCACTTGCAACTTTGCTGTTTGGACAGACAGTATTCCAAAACAGATGTGAGCATTAGGGCCTGCAGTGTGAACAAGAGTTTAGTCGCACATTGTTGAGACTATGAGCAAGTTAGCTAGTTAACCGGTGTGTGGGCATTTTACATTTTATTTACGTAGTTAACTACAGTAGCTAACTAACGTTAACTAACTAACGTGATACGTTGGCACGTGATACCTTTACATTCGTTTCCTGGTGAGCGACCTCTTGAAGCTAGCAATAGGCAACTAGCTAATCAGCTCTGTATTGAACTGGTAGGACGTTTGCTTCATGTCAATGCATTTGGTTGTTTCATCGAATTTTAAATTAAACATACCCACGCATGTTATTAACGTTACAGTGACCATGGCATAGCAGTCAGCTAACTACTAGCGCTCCTGTCCTGACTGCCTGAACTTGACACAGATTCCCCGTTATGTAATCAGACTGTATTTTATACAATTAAAATACCTCGTCAACAAACGTGTATTGTGATTAGTTGGTAAATAACCATAAGCAACCTCTCACTCATCTATTATTTGAAATAATAGAAAAACTAAAGCCCATACCTGAATTTACCGCCATCTGCGCCGCCATGTTAAAACAAAGATATTAGAGAAAGGTGGAGATAGGAATCAAATTGCGAAAGGAATGAGGGAACATATAACGCCCCACCCAGCAGACTGTTGACAAATCGCGTTCACGTTGTCATGCTGCGTCACAAAGGTGCTAAGCTAATCGTCACGCAATCCCTTCTCGAAGTCAGGGAATGAGTCGAAAAACCTTCCTATTTTCCTCGAAAGTACGTAATGTCACGATTCCAAACTGTACGATATTACAGAGAACAGGTTAATTATCTCACATCTTGGAAAATATTTGTTATATTGTACTTCTTGTTCACGAAATTTATGCTAATGGTGTTTTTTTCAGCCAGTGCCCAAATGACCCCCATTCACTCTTTGAAGGAATGAGCACTACCGCGCGGCACTCTGATGACAAAATGGCCAACGTACATATTGGGCGGAATACATTAAATTTGTAGTTTTCCATCTCCTCGGAAATATCTCTGGTTAAACTAGAATTCTGGAGATTTGGCTCTGACGCTCCTTGGCTTTAGTGCCAGAGTAAAAAATACAATGCGGTGTATAATGTGATTATTTACATTTGAATAATGCAAGGGGAAAGTCACAAAATACATATATTTTTACATTACATTTATATATATATATATATTTTTTCTTTTCAGGCGATGTCTTATTTTTGCTTTAGACCTCAGCGGTGTATGGGAAATTTAGTTTTTCTTCAATAAACTAAGCACCGAAGTTAATAAATTGTGTTCCATGCTCAATTAAAATTTCTACAGTTCCTCATTTATGTTTATGCTGGTATGTGACGGGAGAAGAAAAAATAATCATAAAATGAAACTCAAAATGAAGAGGAACTTCTTATACTAAGAGTTTTTGTTTCATACGACTATTAAGACAGCTGCACCCATGTGTAACATACGAAATGGTTTTGACAGCGATGGAGAAATGACCGCTGTGGTAGGATGTATTTTAGGACAGTGTTCGTGATGCTTACACAGATGACAAAAAGCGTTTTAAAAATGACAATTTGATAGTGACGATAAGATAATGGCTCGGGTTGTGAAGGTGTTTGGGACTCTGCGGAATCATTGGAAGAAGTCCACAGTCGCTGCGTGTGCCCTGTCATACGGTGGACACTGGTTGTATGGTAAACACTGGTGTGTAGCGTTTTCTTTCAGATTGAATGGTATGGTTGTTAGATCAAGTACAGATCATCATGAATATCATTGAGCACATGCAACACGAATTGGTAGCTATTGAGAAATCATCAGCCATCAAGGTCTTATGATTGAATGAGGTTCCTATGATTGAAATCAGTATGATTGAAATCAGTTGTTTTCTTCGTCAATAATTTGTTATTGATTTATTTACAGTGATAATCTGCTGCGAAAAGAAGCTTGTCTGGTGGCCAGGGTGAGACATTGATTATTCTGTCGCTACATTTTTCTGCTTTCACGGATTATGCACCTGCATTTACTGTATTCAACTCGAATGCCCCAAAATCCATTCTCAAATGCAGGAATATGGACGTCAGCAGATTTCACCACAGGAGCAGCTGAGGAAAGCCACTGTCATCCTAAACCCAGCAGCTTGTAGTGGGTAAGTAAGACATAACAGTCACGTTCCCTAAAGTCAAACAAAGAGAATAAGCAAGAGGTCCAGCTTATTGCACCACAGCCATTTTCCATTTCTACTGTAATTTGTGTTTGACTAATATGTCTTGCTGTTCTCTTGCTCTTCCCTCTGGTTATAGGAAAGCCAATACTTTATTTGAGAAGAATGCTGCCCCTATATTACACCTGGCTGGTGTGGAGGTGACACTAGTAAAGGTATCATTTTCTTTCCCTGTGCAATTGTTGTTTCCATACATTTCTTAGCCTTTATAGTCTACAGTTATACATAGTGTAATACCATGTGTCTTCTCTCTTGCAGACAGACTATGAGGGCCAGGCGAAGAAATTGATGGAGCTGATGGAGCAAACAGACATGCTGATTGTGGCTGGAGGGGATGGCACTCTACAAGAGGTTATCACTGGTCTGCTGCGGAGGGCTGATCAAGTAAGTTATGTATTATCATTTTATTAACCTGTAACAAGCTCCTTTATGTTGTGCAATACCATCTCAGCTTAGGTGTCTCTTACTGTGCTGTTTTTTCTCTCTAATATAGGAGTCATTCAGTAAAACTCCCATAGGATTCATCCCTCTGGGTTCCCACAATTCCCTGAGTGAGAGTCTGCACATCCTCAGTGACAATCAGGTGAAGTAAGTATCCCACTGAAACATGTCACACTCTCATTCAGGTGCAAACAAAACACATGCTATCTCTCACTGAGAATGTATACTGTGCATAATCTCCTCCTTGATTTATCTAAAATATCCTCCAATCATTTTGTCATTCATATCCCCTCTTGTTTTCAGACACATCACATCGGCGACACTGTCCATCTTGCAAGGAGAAACGGTACCCCTGGATGTGCTGCAGATCAAGGTGAGATCGGGAGGGTCTGGTGTTTTAAAGATCTTTATTACATTTAATCGCCAACTGCATGGAGAGGAAGAGAAGAACATTATGTTGGGTTTCTGGGTTTATGTATCAAGGGAGAGAAAGACCAGCCAGTGTTTGCCCTAATTGGTCTACGGTGGGGGGCCTTCAGAGATGTGGCTGCCACCATTAAAAAGTAAGATCCCTTCATAGCTTATGTTTCCATATTCTTATTATCCCCAAGTCCCATGTAAAGTCATGGAAACATTTACGTGCAAAACATTATAGTAATAGAAAAGTTGTTTCTCCTTTTAAAAATAAATATCTTATACTGTTGTTTTCGTTCTTAGATATTGGTACCTTGGCCCCTTGAAGACAAAAGCAGCTCATTGGTTTAGTACATTACGGGTGAGAGCAGGACTGTTTTCATTCCGTGTCCATGGACCTCAATTGTTCCTCCATGCATTTGTGTCATGCTGTCTTATCCCATCCCTCCCCAGGAGTGGCCCCAGGTTCGTGAGGCCTCTGTGTCCTACCTGGCACCCACGCTTCGCCCCCCTGACCTGCCTGAACAGAAGCCCCAGCGCCCCCACCTAATGTACCGAATCGCCCACAGACTGAAAAATTACTGGTACCCACCTATTCCAGGTAACATTGTCTGTGTGTTGATGTGTTATTCTGTGTTTGTCAGTCTGGAAATAACACTACACTTCGTCATTTTAAATGTCCTTGTGCATCTTCTGTTTCACAAAGCATGAATGACATTGGTTTTGTGTTTATTAATTATTTATTTGCACAAAAAAAAAAAAAGTGATGGACAACAATACAGATATAAACAAATAATAAAAATTTTTTTAAAAAGTGTTCAGGTGTGGTTGGAATGAAAACAACACCACAAAAAAAAACGATATACAACACAAAAAGTACAAAATGTTTGTGCAGAGCCTCCAAAAGCGGAGGAGCCAGAGAGATGGAATGAGAGGATGTTGTCTACTTTAGAGCTGTCGATCCACACCCAGAACAAAAACCCTGTCCAGACGGTCAGTAAAAAAATAAAAATAACTACACTATAGCAGCTACTACAACAGACTTGGGGTGTTAAAACTGTGTTCCCTTGTTTGCCCCTCAGCGTACAGACGACTCCCTGCTGGTGTGTGTGGAGCCAGACTCCTTCAGTGTGGGAGAGTTCATCACTGTTGGGTGAGCAGTTGTGGAGATAACACTTTGTCACATTATCAATGTAATACCCGACTAAAATAAAGAAATTGTTATTCATGTAGCATGTGTGTCAAGGCTGATGCATTTTCTGCATTGCAGAGAGAAAAAAATGGAGGATGCAACTGCATTCACAAGAAAATCACTGAAACTGGAGGCCAGTGCATGTCAACTCAATCTGCCCGAGGTCAGCTGTCTTAGTCCTATAAACATCATAGACAAGATGCATTACAGTCTTGTAGTTTAGATCATTATAACCCTTAAACAAATTAAGTGTATTCTTGTCAAATGTATTTTTGTTTATGTGTGTGTGCGTGCGTACGTACGTACATACATACGGTCGGTCCTTCTGCTCCATGACCTCTGACCTCTCCCTACTGTTGTATCCCCTCCCACAGGAAGGCGCTGGCTTCTACAACATTGACAATGAGGAGTACGAGGCCATGTCAGTGGAAGTGACGCTGTTGCCACGGAAACTGCACTTCTTCTGCAGCGCAGAGCGCAGAGAGCAGCTCCTCACACAGGTCCAGTGAGGGAAGCACTGTGATGACAACACATGCAGCAGACAGAGGAATAGGGAGGAGGGTCAAAGAGCCAGCACCTGGGGTGTATTCATTACGTCTTGCAACGGAAACCGTTTAAGAACCAAACGGAAGCAAACAGAATGAAATGTGGTGGAATGTACCTGAATTTGTCCAATAGAAACTCGTTTTCGTTGCAAAATATTTTCAGTTTGGAGTAAACGGTTTCTGTTGCAAAAGGTTTTGCAACAGACCGTGTTTTGCAACATAATCGATGTAATGAATACACCCCTGGGTCATATTCAGTTGGCACCAAACGGACTGAAACGGGGAGGGTCTTTCTTCACTTTTCCAATAAATGCTTGTTTTCCGTTGTAAAATGTTTTGCTACGGTATGCCCTAATACGACCCTGTATTGTACTTCTACCTCAACCTGGGAGTATGTCTGCTCTACTTGCCTCCTTACTGTCACTAAACAGCAATAAAACAGAGCCGGACCAATGTGGAACCGTCTACAGTGAGATTTCATTGTTACTGAAATTGAAATGTTCAGTTGGAATGGTTATGGTCATAATTATGGACGATGACTATGATGCAGTAACAAGGACCAAACATTTTGTTGCTATTTCTGAACTCAGCCTGTATAAGTCTGCCCTGCCCTGCAGGAGTATTGGTGTAACTGACTAGTTTACTACTGTATACTCTCATCATGTGTAACTCTATTAAATAATTCAGTTATGATGTCCATGGTGTTCTATTGCCTTTTAATACCAATTGGAATAAACAGTCTTTAGAGATGCGCAGAGAGACTGTCTGCATTGTACAGTACTCTATGATGAGATACATTGTACAGTACTCTATGATAAAATGAGATACATTGGCATGAGAATCACTCTCCATTGGCAACACTATCACAAATACAATCCAACAAGCATCAGAGAAAACAAACAAATGGTTTTGTGTTTACAATGGAAGTACTGTATAATGTCACTGGCTTGGAAACGAGGGGCTCATGCGATCAAGTTACTAAAGGGGTTATCGTCACTGAAGTCTCTGTCCATGTTTTACAGTAGCACAGGTTCTGGATATAGCTGTGTAGTTGGCTGTTGTTGGGAGTATAAGTTTACGTTACAGTTGCTGTGATCAAGGCTATGCAAGTTAACGCTCTTGTTGCATATTAGTGCGGCAGTACAACAGATTATGCTTTCTTTTGACATTCAGTGCGGTGACATACTGTACAAATACATTCCAATTAGCCAATGCTGGTACAGGTCTGTGAACAAATTCCACAAAGAAAGCGTTCGATACAATTCAGTTTGTGTCGTGTACACTCTCTACTTCATAGACATGATACACCTGTAAAACAAATGGTAGCATGCCCAGGATGTGCCGAAGGGCACAAGGTGGAATAGGTCAAAACAAATAGAGCAAAGAAAATGGGCTAAGTCGTCATGGTGTGAAGAACTGTACATTTAATCATATCACTAGTATCACTATTAACACGTTGATACAGTAGATGCCTCTTTCCACTTAAAATAAGCCCGTGGTCTTGATTGAGTGCCTGTCCTCAACACTAAAAGATGACCCACTAATTATACTTTATAACAAAACTGTCCCTAGTAAAACCTCAATGAACATTTCCACTATTGCCGACACTTACTGACCAGTCGAACCCAATGGAAGCAGTGTGCAGTCTTCATCAACACTATTTTATGAGTCATTGAGCAATGGCTTAAGCCATTGATTTAATGAACAGTCTGTCTCCCAGCACTATTTGAACAAAATAACTTTATCTCCAGGGCCTGTATTCAAAAAGGGTCTCAGAGTAGGAGTGCTGATCTAGGATCAAGTCCCCCTGTCCATGTAATCTTATTCAGTATGATCTAAAAAAGTAAAACTGATCCTATATCAGCGCTCCTGTCCATATATATTTTTATCCACACAATGCGGAACCATAGTGTGAGGGCTAAAGAAGACCCTCTGCCAAAACAGATGGGGTCTGACTGTCTGCCCAGAGAGGAGGGTAAATCCCACTATCATGCTTGGGGTTGACATCACCAGAGAACTAAGAATACAAAGGAGTCTTTGTTACAGTGACGGGGCACAGCTTGCAGCTGCCTAGCTCCAACTATAAAATAACACTAGAGTTGTATCTGCACTCATAGCACACCTGTGGATTTAATTCAATCTGCAACAGATCTCAATTGAATCAAACTAAAACTCAAGTACACAGCTAGCTTCTCCACTTGAGAAGCACCAGCTCACTCCGAGACAGACAGACTTTTAGATCACTGACTGCACTTTTTCTCTGCTGGCAGAACATTGGACCATTAAATCAGCACACAAATACGTTTACACATAATCATGTGGTCATCAAACACGAGTCCAGAGGTTGCGGTGTGGTGCAGCATTCATGATCAGTTTGTGTCATAGAATCACATGCATTTAAGTCTCCCAGGTTGACCATTTTAAACATCAAATGAAAAAGCTCTGGTGAAGGCCGTGAGGCCGATACGTAAAGCTTATTAAAGAGCAGTGATACTAGCAAGAGCAGTGTGCGGGTTCCTTCTTTTTTCTCATCTTATCCAATTGTTACCATGCACCTGCAAAAAAAGATGGCTCAGATGTGCGAGTGCCTTTTGAATTTTAAACATCAAATTAAGCAACTTGATAAAATAATACACAACACATTATCCAGAAGTCACATTGCAAAATGAAAACATGTTCAATGTGATCATGGAACAATTAAACCCTTTAAGTTACTGCCCAGCAAACCGGGAACATTCCTAGACCATTAGCTAAGATTCACATTAAGTTATAGTTAGGGTTTTATCTAACATTCCTAGACCATTAGCTAAGATTCCCATTAAGTTATAGTTAGGGTTTTATCTAACATTCCTAGACCATTAGCTAAGATTCCCACTAAGTTATAGTTAGGGTTTTATCTAACATTCCTAGACCATTAGCTAAGATTCCCATTAAGTTATAGTTAGGGTTTTATCTAACATTCCTAGACCATTAGCTAAGATTCACATTAAGTTATAGTTAGGGTTTTATCTAACATTCCTAGACCATTAGCTAAGATTCCCATTAAGTTATAGTTAGGGTTTTATCTAACATTCCTAGACCATTAGCTAAGATTCACATTAAGCTATAGTTAGGGTTTTATCTAACATTCCTAGACCATTAGCTAAGATTCACATTAAGTTATAGTTAGGGTTTTATCTAACATTCCTAGACCATTAGCTAAGATTCACATTAAGCTATAGTTAGGGTTTTATCTAACATTCCTAGACCATTAGCTAAGATTCACATTAAGTTATAGTTAGGGTTTTATCTAACATTCGTAGACCATTAGCTAAGATTCCCATTAAGGTATAGTTAGGGTTTTATCTAACATTCCTAGACCATTAGCTAAAGATTCACATTAAGTTATAGTTAGGGTTTTATCTAACATTAGGATGACAACATCCACATTTTTTATATTTAAAAAAAAAAATGTTTTAAATGAAATATCCTTGGAATGTTCACAAACATTCACTAACATTTTGTGCACAACATCTGTAACAACCACCATAGAACATTATCCGAATGTTCTCATTAGGTTTCCAGGTTAAGAACAGACAAAATGTGTTCTGGAATGTTCTTGCAACATCAGGATAATGTTTTATTCAAACATTTTATGATCATCAGCACAACTGTACCGTTTTTAGTTTTGATGAAAATATTTGCCGGAGCCTAACGAATGTTCTGGGAACATTCACAGAACCGATTTTGGTTTGCTGGGTCGAGTCTGCCATGTGAGTGTCAGCATTAGACCAGGGTCAGACAAACAGGTGCAGTCTTTACTGAAACGTTACAGTATTTAAAAAATATCCCTTTCATCTCCGCGCCATAAGAAATACCTCCTTGGACGAGGGCATGATTTCAAATAAATACATCCTGCATGATACATCTTTCCCTTTTAATGTGTATGATTAGCTGACATCATGAAAAAAAAACAGTATTCCTATTTGACCAAAAGAGGTTTTCATGTTTATGCGACTCAGACTCATCGGAATCAGCTTTCTTGATTATTGAAATTTGACAAATACGCAAAAATTCACATTGCTCCTTTTTTTCATACAGAAAAAAATGATTGATCAACTTCAGCATGAAATGTTTGGAGGAAAACAGAGAGTGAAAACCACGTGATCTTTACTCTCAGTTCTAGCAGACCTGATGCAGAATTTTGGGGAAACAAAGTCATGGTAAAGTGACAATCACACTCATATTTTGTAACACAACATGCATGGTTAGGCAGGATCCTCTGTAAAGATTTAAGAAAAACGGTCTTGGTGCCATGGCAGAATTTTATTTCCATGGAGTTTTAATGAAGATTCCAAGTGGGAGGAACAATGAATGATCCAACTCCACACTGGATACTTGATCCGTGGTTCTGTCGGTCAGCAGTGCTCCATAGTATTGGGAGCAGTACAAACGAGGCACATTGATCAATGGTTCCACCAGTGACTAGGCCTGGTGACCCAAGCAGAGATCCAGGTGAGAAGAGAACCGATTCCAAGCGAACAGAAAAACAAGACAAGTGCTTGTTGAATATGGAACGGGCTGTCGCCAGATAGCACTGCAGAGTCCAGGCAGTATCTATCATCTATCATTGCGGCCCAGTTTACTAGGTGAGCTGTCACTGAGTGAACACTGGCTATAGTCAGCTATGTCCCGGAGCCGGGCGAGAGATCAAGAGAGAGAGAACTGCAGGCCTTTGACTGGGAAGGAAGCCAGGGAAGGAAGAGAAGGAGGGAGTGTCTTCAGAGGACCAAGAGAGAACAGGCCACAGCCAGAGCTCAGGGGCAGCAGGGGTTATCGATGACAAGCATAACGTCAATGCCATAGACCTGCAGCAGATCTTCCAGGAATGTGCGGTCTGCCTGGGGGTCCAGTCCCATGGCTCTCACGTGCTCTGCAGTTAGGGTGTGGTCCGCACTCGCCTCCACCTCCGATAGAGTCTGGAAGATACGGTTATTCCGCTCCATGAAAAACCTATTGGAGAGAACAGAGGACATTCTGTAAGAATGTTTGATGAAGACTCCAGACTATTCTTGGTTAACTAGAAAATATGCTGTTGGTTACTGTAATGTAAACACACTCACAGGATAAAGAGGTCCTCCTCATTTGATGCGCAGTCTCCATCCACCTCCTGAGTGTAAAGCAGCATTTGCCTGAAAAGACCATAACATCATCCTCATCATCATTGTCGTTGTCATCATGATCTCTTCAAAATGTCTGCCACCATTTATCAGGGTCCTGTGTACCTTTGTTCGCTCAGTTTCCTATACTTCTCCCGGTCGGCCCCGTTCAGCCGGAGCAGTGGCTGCAGACTATCTCTGTGTGTCTTCACATTCTGGTTATCAACGTATACGTCATACAGCTCCTTCTTCTCCTCAAATATCTTCTCGGTGGTGCCATAAGACACAATGAGACACAACGTTGCATTGACCTTACCATACACACACCATGGTTCGTACATATTTACGTTTATGCTTAAGGTCACACTAACAGGCCACATATGACATCTATGTCGCCAGGGCAGCGATGTCTGCCACATTGACGTAGAAGAAGGGGCGGAAGTCAGGCACAGACACACCTATCCCAGGTATAGAGACGTTGGACAACAGTACACTATGTGAGGAGTACAAGAGAATCATGGGAAACTACATCGACAAAGAGCACACAGTGAAATAGACAGTAAACACAAACTGTAATGAGATCTGAAAAACAAATATGTGGGGATTTGTATTGGTGTGTGTGTGCGTGTGTTTCAGCTGCACCATCTCACCCCTGTAGCACACAACACCAACAGGCGGTGGGGAAAACATGAGGATGCGTTTTGGGAGCAGGGAAAACATCCACAGCACCATGATCTGCTCCCCAAAGAAGCGGATGAACTGGGACATGCAGCCGGCCGGGTGGGTGATCTGGAGGGGGAAGAGAGGGATGGACAGAATGCTAACTTCTGCCCAAAATCTCTCCTTAACATCGGAAGTCTGATTTACATGCACATAACTCAAGTTATGACATATCTCAAAATGCACAAACACACCTAAACCAATCATTGAATTGCCAATTATCCACAACCAACAACAACAACGGGGCGGCAGGTAGCCTAGTGGTTAGAGCGTTGGACTAGTAACTGAAGGTTACTAGATTGAATCCCAGAGCGGACAAGGTAAAAATCTGTAATTAAGAATTTGTTCTTAACTGACTTGCCTTGTTAAATAAAAAAACAGTAAGATCAACGATCTAAGTTCAAGTGGCCATCAGTCCTGACCTTCATCTCTGGGTGCATGCAGCGGTTAATGGCTGGGACCCAGTAGCTGGTTGGACAGGCAGTGACCAGTCCGTTCCCTGCTGAGTGCAGCACAGCTTTTTTTATCCTCATAGAAGGCCTCCAGAGGAGAGTACGAGCCAGGGCACTGCAGCTGGTGTCTGCATGGAGAGACACACTGATTAGGCTAGATAATATCCTGTAATTAACACTAAACACTTTCTAAATGTTGACTGCCGTCGGCATCTCAAGCATAACACTGGTGAGAAAGAGATTATTATCGAAGACTCAACACAGCATGGTTTGATTGGATTAAAACTGGGATCCTCCCTGGGAACTGGATCAACATAGGCTAAGTCTATTTGTACTGTATAAAGTCAAGCCGAACCCCCTAAGCAGATATCTCTACCATGAGCTGGATATGTGTCAGTTCTTTATGCATAGTCAATGAGATGAGATAAGCATCTGAAGATTCAAGCAGAAAGACAAGCGTTTCTGAGGGAGACATTCAGGGTTTCTTCCATTTCAATGATTACATGCAAGACTGCATATAAATGGATGCTAGTGACGGTGGTGGCACTGACTCAAGGCTTATGTTTAATAGATGAGAAGAGTGAAAATACGGACGAAGGACAAGAGGAATGGAATGAGGGGAGGAATGTGAAACAGGATGGATAAGAGAGAGAGAGAGAGAGAGAGAGAGAGAGAGAGAGAGAAAAGAGGAAACAGGGTGATAGAGGATAGACAGACAGACAGCAGTACTTACCTAACCTGGTTCTCCAGGAAGTGCATGTAGTGATATAAGAGGGTGTAAGAGGGAGACAGAATACCCACAGACTTCATCCGTGCCCCTCTCTCCAACTCACTCTCAACAGGCATGTTAGCAAAACAAGGCCAGCCCAAAGTAGCAGCCTTTACGGAAATATCTGCAAAAAGAAAATAGACATGGATGTAGTGAATGTATACAACACACAAGGCTGCTGAGTGGAGAACGGAGCATTTTAATGGCTGAAATGGAGTAAATGCAATGGTATCAAACACATGGAAACCATGTGTTACAATTCCATATTTGCCGTTCCAGTCATTACTATGAGCCTGTCCTCCCCAATTAAGATGCCACCTGCCACCTGTGATACAACATCAAGATTAATGATAGGGCTCTGATTGTCCTCTGTCAGTAACACTGTTCATTCAGGTGGCGGAATAGTTTTACATGAAGTCGTTGCCGATTCTGTGTGAGCCGCTGGCCATTGACTTGAATTCCACTCCGTCAAGATTCACATCTTGGCGTAAGCACCATTCCACCATGTTACCTGCCATTGACACACACAAACTTGAGTTTCCAAACTGTACACTTCACTGTGAGAGAATGAGATTCATCCATTATGTCTCCATCTCTGACCGTCCACATTTTTATCTTACATTCAATTTCAGCTAACCAGAAAAGGGAAGTTGAGGAGAGTAAGCAGTAATACTGGTTTCCCAAGACTCCAAGAAAGCTTTCCCTTCTCAGAGATCTTTGTCAAGTGATTTCTGCTATGTTTGTGGTCCTGTCTGGCTCAGTTGGTAGAGCATGGTGCTTGCAATGCCAGGATAGTGGGTTTGATTCCCGGGACCACCCATATGGAAAATGTATGTACGCATGACTGTAAGTCACTTTGGATAACAGTGTCTGCTAAATGGTATATATATTGCTATACAGTGGTGTAAAAATACTTGAATGGACAACTTAGGTAGTTTTTCGGGGTATCTGTACTTCTGGCGGACTCTATTCCCATCCATGTTCTTTTGCTGGTGAGGGAACCGCCTGGGTCAGTTCGGCTGGTGAAGTCTCTTCCCAGTCCAGCAGTGGAGCGAGATCTGACTGCTCGACCATAGTGCTTCCTAAATTGAGGTAAACAACGCGAAACTAAGAAGAAAATAATTTGTATGTGTAATGGTTTTCCTCCTCTTCGTCTGAAGAGGAGAGGCGAGAAGGATCGGAGGACCAATGTGCGGCGTGGTAAGTGTCCATGGTTGTTTATTAAACACATAAACTGAACACTCACACTATACAAAACAATAAACGTACCGTGAATAACGAAAACCGAAAACAGTACCGTGTGGTGTAAAACACAGACACGGAAACAATCACCCACAAACAAACAGTGAAACCCAGGCTACCTAAGTATGATTCTCAATCAGAGACAACTAACGACACCTGCCTCTGATTGAGAACCATACTAGGCCGAACACAGAAAAACAACCTAGACACACAAAACATTGAATGCCCACCCAACTCATGTCCTGACCAACTAAAACAAACAATTAACACAATAACTAGGGTCAGAACGTGACAGTACCCCCCTCCCAAGGTGCGGACTCCGGCCGCAAAACCTGAACCTATAGGGGAGGGTCTGGGTGGGCATCTGTCCACGGTGGCGGCTCTGGCGCAGGACGTGGACCCCACTCATCCATAGTCTTTGTCCGCTTTAGTCTCCTCCTAGGAACGGCGACCCTCGCCACCGACCTTGGACTGGCAACCCTACTAAAGGGCCCACTGGACTAAACAAACTCCTCCGGACTGAGGGGCAGCTCCGGACTGAGGGGCAGCTCAGGACTGAAGGGTAGCTCAGGACTGAAGGGTAGCTCAGGACTGAGGGGTAGCTCAGGCTGGTTGACGGCTCTGGCGGCTCCTGGCTGACTGACGGCTCTGGCGGCTCCTGGCTGACTGACGGCTCTGGCAGATCCTGGCTGAATGGCGGCTCTGGCGGATCCTGGCTGACTGGCGGCTCTGGCGGATCCTGGCTGACTGGCGGCTCTGGCGGATCCTGGCTGACTGGCAGCTCTGGCGGCTCCTGGCAGACTGGCGGCTCCTGGCGCCTCCTGGCAGACTGGCGGCTCCTTGCAGACTGGCAGCTCTGGCGGCTCCTTGCAGACTGGCGGCTCTGGCGGCTCCTTACAAACTGGCGGCTCTGGCAGCTCTGGACAGGCGGGAGACTCTAGCAGCTCTGGACAGGCGGGAGACTCTAGCAGCTCTGGACAGGCGGGAGACTCTAGCAGCTCTGGACAGGCGGGAGACTCTAGCAGCTATGGACAGGCGGGAGACTCTAGCAGCTCTGGACAGGCGGGAGACTCTAGCAGCTCTGGACAGGCGGGAGACTCTAGCAGCTCTGGACAGGCGGGAGACTAGCAGCCCCTGGAGAGGAGGAAGGCTCTGGCAGCGCTGAAAAGGCGGGAGCACCCGTAGGGATGAGACTGAGAGAGAGCCTGGAGTGGGGGGCTGCCACTGGAGGGCTAGTGCGTGGAGGTGGTCCTGGATAGACCGGACCGTGCAGGCGCACTGGAGCTCTTGAGCACCGAGCCTGCCCAACCTTACCTGGTTGAATGCTCCCGGTCGCCCTGCCAGTGCGGCGAGGTGGAATAGCCGGCACTGGGCTGTGCTGGCGAACCGGGGACACAATGCGTAAGGCTGGTGCCATGTACGCCGGCCCAATGAGAAGCACTGGAGACCAGATACGTAAAGCCGGCTTCATGGCACCTGGCTCGATGCCCACTCTAGCCCGGCTGATACGAGGAGCTGGAATGTACCGCACCGGGCTATGCACCCGCACCGGGGACACCGTGCGCTCCACAGCATAACACGGTGCCTGCCCGGTCTCTCTCGCTCTCCGGTAAGCACAGGAAGTTGGCGCAGGTCTCCTACCTGGCTTCGCCACACTCCCAGTGTGCCCCTCCCAATACATTTTTGGGGCTGCCTCTCGGGCTTCCTACCATGCCGTGCTGACTCCATTCGCCGGTATCCCTCCTCACACTGCTCCAGAGAATCCCAGGCGGGCTCCGGCACTCTCCTTGGGTCAACCGCCCACCTGTCTATCTCCTCCCAAGTAGTGACACAGTCCAGATCTCGCTCCCATGTCCAGAAATCCTGACTTCGCTGCTGCTGGCCATTACCATGCCGCTTGGTCCTTTTGTGGTGGGTGGTTCTGTAATGGTTTTCTTCTGTGGACGAAGGATCGGACCAAAGCGCAGCGTGGTTAGAGTTCAACATGTTTAATAAAGACCATAAACGTGAACACTACAAAATACCAAAACAACAAACGTGAAAAACCGAAACAGTCCTATCTGGTGCATAGACACAAAGACAGAAGACAGGAAACAACCACCCACAAAACCCAACACAAAACAGGCTACCTAAATATGGTTCCCAATCAGAGACAATGACTAACACCTGCCTCTGATTGAGAACCATATCAGAACAAACATAGAAACGGGAAAACTAGACACACAACATAGAATGCCCACTCAGCTCACGTCCTGACCAACACTAAAACAAAGAAAACACAAAAGAACTATGGTCAGAACGTGACAGAATGGGATCAATATTTACAGCAATAAATACACACAATATTCAGTTAGGATTAAAACAACAAAAACTTGGACATATTGAATCTATAAAAACGGTTTCAAGTCAAACTCCTCGTTAAGGCCAAGAGGAGACAGTGTGTTCAGCCTGTGGATCCAGAAAGATTCCCTTTGAAGAAGTTTCCTCTCAATGTCCCCTAAACTGCAGGACATCTTGACCATTTCTATTCCAATGTATCTCAGAGAACTAATAGGATGTCCAGCTTGTACAAAATGAACAGCAACCAGATCTTTTGTCTCACCAATCTGTATATTGCTGCAGTGCTCACTGATCTGGGCCTTAAGGCTTCTAACAGGTTTCCCATATGTAAGACAGACCACAGGTAATCAGGCCTTTGATCTTAAATCTTTGTCCTATGTGGGGGTGGGTAAATTAGTGACATTTGTATGTGAAACTGCATTGAGCACATCGGCCACATTTGTAATTACCCTCTGGAACCTTGTCCACAAAAGTTTCCCTTTTCTCTGGTGGATAATCAGATTTGACCACAATGTCGCTCACGTTTGGGGGTCTTTTAAAGACCATACGTGGGGGGTATTTAAAGATGGGTTTCAATAATGTACCAGTGCCTAGCCCAATGGTGAGTATTTTGGTTGAAGGCTTTCCAACTATTGGCCCTTCACAACGATGATTGGACTGTGGATGTTACAATGACTTTTGGGGGTTGAAAATTGGAAATTGGTCATCAATTTCTTTGCTGTTCTCAATGTACTGTGTTGATGGCATAGTAGAAAAGGAGGCACAAGATGAGCTGTTTCCAGAGCCTGAGTTGTCATCTACTTCTGCAAGTCTCCATGTGTCTGAAGTCTGTTCACAACTCTGGCCTTGTGAAGCTAGACATCAAACTGTTAGGAATTTTATGAATAATGACTATAACTATAACTAATTAAACTCTGTTTTATTATATCTGATTAACAATATTAATTCATAAGTGAGGGATTGTGGAGCATGAAACAGGGGGTAATTAAATAAAATAAATACCATTCCAGCCAGGTTGGAGGGGACTGGATTTGTGGGTTTTTAAGTAAGCAAAAAGGGTTGTTAACCTATGGTTGAACCGACTCAACTTAGCTCTGGGATGTTTAGATAAGGCAGTGTGTGTTTTCTTAGGTTTTCCATTAGCTGGAACTGTCTGCTGAATGGTGATGGATGAAGACTTCAGAAGTTTAATCTCGATTTAACTGTGTGTCTGGAGTGAGAGAGAGAAGGGGTGGGAATAAACTTTTGAACTGTTGGGAGAAAGGACGTTTTATAACCTATGACGTCATATTTTGTATATAAACTGTTGTTCGTGGTTACATGGCAGCTCGCTCCGAGAATAAATACTATTATCTCATTTTGATTAGACTGGTCTCTGTCTATTTTACTCAAGAAGTTACGCAACTTCTCATCAGTCACCACTCTCTCACCCTACTCTTGTTTTGTAGGTCATTTCTTCCTCTGTCAACTCTCTCGCGTGGGTGAAGAGGTTGAGAGCGAGGAGGAAGAGTTCAGAGGTCCATCAACAGAAGTGGTTTATAAAATCGGTAATTGTTATCTTTTCATTAACTATCCACTCATGATTTCTCTCCTAGCTTTGGTGCACGCTGAACTGCATCATGGACTTACCATCTGTGGTTTCTGTGTGATGTCTCTGCAGGTGACCTGGGCCATGTGAGATCTGTCGTGACTTGACTTTAACATTCATCTGATGACTGTTATTTATCTAATCAACTAACTATGTGTCATTGTTACCTGACTGAATTAATCATGTAACAATGAACTCATTAGGAATTTGGGGCACATCTATAAACAGTCAATTTATTAATCATAACATAATTCGGGAACAGTCGTAACTTCCTGCATCTGCAAAAACAAGAGCCTTAATTAAGATTCAATACTAAACAAATTGGTTTAATTATGTATTTACTAGCTAACTAAATGGTGACAAAGGATAAACATACCTGCCCTCCAGGACACCGACACCACCCAATGTCACAGGAAGGCCATGAAGATCATCAAGGACAACAACCACCCGAGCCACTGCCTGTTCACCCCGCTATCATCCAGAAGGCGAGGTCAGTACAGGAGCATCAAAGCAGGGACAGAGAGACTGAAAAACAGCTTCTATCTCAAGGCCACCAGACTGTTAAACAGCCACCACTAACATTGAGTGGCTGCTGCCATACATGTAAAAAATTTATCACTAGCCACTTTAAACAATGCCACTTAATATAATGTTTACATACCCAACATTACGCATCTCATATGTATATACTGTACTCTATACCACCTACTGCATCTTGCCATCTTTATGTAATACATGTATCACAAGCCATTTTAAACAATGGCACTTAATATAATGTTTACATACCCTACATTACTCATCTCATATGTATATACTGTACTCGATACCATCTACTGCATCTTGCCTATGCCATTCTGTTCCATCACTCATTCACATATCTTTATGTACATATTCTTCATCCCTTTACACTTGTGTGTATAAGGTAGCTGTTGTGAAATTGTTAGGTTAGATTGCTCGTTGGTTATTACTGCATTGTCGGAACTAGAAGCACAAGCATTTCGCTACACTCGCATTAACATCTGCTAACCATGTGTATGTGACAAATAAAATAGGATTTGAATTGGTTTGGGGACAACATAAATGAGGCAAAGAAACAGGTAGGACCCCAACATCAATTGCCTTCTTAAAGACATTAAATATAAATTCAACAATATCCTCCTGAATTCACTAATAAGGCCATCATTCCCTGGAAATGTGTTCTCTTTTAACTTGCTGATACATTTTTTTATTTCATTGGTAGAAATAGAATCATCGCAAGACTTTTGGAAGTCTTCATCTATGAATTTTGCATATTCTTTGACAGTCTAGAAAGGCAGATATGTCACTAGTAGTATAGGCATTACTGGTGTAAAGATTACCATAGAATTCTAAAACATATTTTGAAATATCTTTGGGGTTGTCATTTTTTTGCCATCTATATTAAGCTTATGAATATAGGAAAATTCTGATGTTTTTTTTCTTTTTACCTTCCTCCAACCATCTCCTTCTTGATCTTACAAATGTCCCTTTTGCTCTCTCTTCATACACACGGTCCATTTCTAGTTGCAAAGAGAATAACTGAACCTTTTCTTCTTCATCAAGGTCCTCCACAGAGATTAGAGAAAGGATTTCCTTAACAAGTTTATCTTCCCTCAATCTTTTAGGTTCAGCCATTTCTTTACCTCTCTTCATGGCTGTTTGTCTTAGTTCATACTTCCAAATACTTCCAAATATTTCCCATAAGACTTAAATCGTTGGGCTTTCCTCCATTTTTTTTGTATGATATCTTTGGCATCCATCTTGAAACGAACATCTTCCAACAGTCTACTATTGCGTTTACAATAACTCAATTTGTGTTTGCGTTTACAATATAACTTTATGATCAGTAAGAATTGATGGTTCAATGGATACCTCGACTACACTGTCATCTAATGAATTAGAAATCAACCAGAAGTCAATTGTTGACTGTCTGTACATGTCCTTGTTACACCAAGTGAAGTTATTTTTATCAGGATATTTAGATCTCCAAATATCCAATACAATCATCACATTAGATACAGAGTTCAAATCTCCACCTAAAAATGTTGATATCCTGAAATACACCATTAACTCTAATCTCTTCTTCAAATTCTTGAAATAATATCCTGTTGTTTTGTTTGTTATTGGATGCATAAATATTCTCTAATAAAAACATTTCACTGTTCAAATTAGCCAATGTCCAGAGTGGTGAGTCTTACTGCTGATGACCTTCCCTTTAAATGCACCTCTTAAAACTGCTACACCTGCAGAGTGGTTGTTGCCATATGACAACCAAATATCGTTATCCCATAGATTTTTCCAAAAAGCTAGATCGGAAGAACAAGCATGAGTTTCTTGTGGAAAGTAAAAGTCTGCATTAAAGCATTTGCAATACAGGAAAATAGCCTTACGCTTGAGTAAATTATGAATAACCCTGACATTAATTGAAAAAAGAGATAAAAGACATCAACTTCAACCAACAACCTTGTTATGCTAATATAACATTTCCTAAGGATATGTAACTCAAAAGGATTTCCATCCCATTATTAACCTCTCCAACAAAAAACAACAACAATTCTGGTCATAAAGTATTCTTACTCCCACAAGGGGGAGACATTGTGTAGACCTTACAATAAGCAGTTATTCACCCATAGTTAATGTTTAGTTGACCAGTTTTCAGGTCAGCCTTTTCTCATTCAAGTGTTCGTGTGCATTCTTTACAATAAAAGGCTGCTTTTCACCTGGAAATTAGGCAGTGTTTAGGCCTACCATGTATGTCCGAGTTAGACTCTTTCTCAAATGTTCTGATGTGGCCACATTTCTTTCCTACGGGCTAATGTGATGCTCCATTAGCCATTACAGGTTAAGTACGGTTTGGCGTAGCACAGAGAATTTTCAACCAACCTTAACTTGGCGATACTTCCTCAATTCCCGACTTGGAAGACAACCAGTGTCTTCCAAACGTCCATGTCTAGTTGCAGGGGGTTTGTTTGAATTGAGAACATACTCTGTTATTCATATCAATCACATCAACATGACATCTATTGCGGCCGCTTTACCACAGTGAAATAGGCTATAAATAGCGGTGCTATTACAAAATTGTTTGCCCTCATATGCATGGATGAAATTTGGACACCCAAGCTATAGGCTTCTGTAGGGCTGAACCTGCCCAGATGATGTATGTGCTTTACAATGTTTTTAATTACAGCCTATGATCGGGATTTTCTCTCTTTCTTTTTTACAATTTGTATCATGTTGAATATTAGTCACTATCTGGAGCCAACATCAGTAATACTCACATACTGTACATTTATAAATGCCACTTTAGTGTTATTTTTCTTCAATTTGTAACTTACATTTCACATCATTCCATTCCGTTGACATTTATTTCCTCTATCACGTCTGTGTAGTTGTTCCTGAGGGTCGCTAGCATTAGTGGATCATATTAGGCTAATGTTGTGCAATAATTTGGGACATGTAGCCTATTTGAATCATTATGGAACCAAGACCACACGTAGCAGCTTAAACCTGGAGCCTGGTACACGTTCACGACGACTGGACCGTTGTCATACAGTTCCATGATTAGTGAGCCTCCAACACTCTACTCAAGAAACTGCATGTAGACTTTCACAGTGCCATCTGTTTGTCACTAAAGCCCCATATACTACCCACCACTGCGACCTGTATGCTCTCGTTAGCTGGCCCTCACTACATATTCGTCCTCAAACCCACTGGCTCCAGGTCATCTATAAGTCTATGCTAGGTAAAGCTCCGCCTTATCTCAGCACAATGGTCACCATAACAACACCCACACATAGCACACGGTCCAGCAGGTATATTTCACTGGTCACCCCCAAAGCCAACACTTCCTTTGGTCGCCTTTCCTTCCAGTTCTCTGCTGCCAATGACTGGAATGAATTGCAAAAATCACTGAAGCTGGAGTCTTATATCTCCCTCTCTAACTTTAAGCATCAGCTGTCAGAGCAGTTTACCAATCTCTGTACATGTGCACAGCCAATCTGTAAATAGCACACCCAACTACCTCATCCCCATATTGTTACTTGTCCTCTTGCTCTTTTGCACCCCAGTATCTCTACTTGTACTTCATAATCTGCACATCTATCACTCTAGTGTTAATGCTAAATTGTAATTATTTCGCCTCCATGACCTATTTATTGCCTCACCTCCCTACTCTTCTACATTTGCACACACTGTACATAGATTTTTCTATTGTGCTATTGACTGTACGTTTGTTTATGTGTAACTCTGTGTTGTTTTTGTCGCAGTGCTTTGCTTTATCTTGGCCAGGTTGCAGTTGTAAATGAGAACTTGTTCTCAACTGGCCTACTTGGATAAATAAAGGTGAAATACATTTTTTTAAATAAACCTGTTCTCTCCATGTATTCTAGTCTGTCAACAAAATTATAATTAAAGGTACACCGTATTTAAAGGGGTGGCTTAAGATAAATATACTGAAAACCCTATTGAATGAAAACTCCACAAGAAAATCTGTTGGCCAGCAAGTGAGAGGATTTTCAGTGGTTAAATGACATTTATTCAGTTTCAAATACACCACAGTAAAATAGTCACATAAATATGACGGGGGAATAAATATGGGTTTGATTGACCAATACAAGTTTGTACATGGTTTAATCTGAATAAAGTAAGCACACAACAAACAGAATATAGGTAACTAGGTAGGTCAAGTTGTTGGTCTATGTGTCGTTCCATGTCGTTTATGCAAGCCATGACATCCACCAACTCAGATTGTTCTAAAATTGTTTCTGTAGTTAGAAACAGGCAAGATCAGCATTCCTGCAACATTATTTTGTTGAAATATAATTTGATCTCAGATAAATTAAGCTAATTGATTGCACCCAAATGGGTCATTTTAATTTATAGGATTCATATAATATTCAATATAAATAGTACCAAACATCTGATTTTGACCAAACTTTTTCCAACAATGAGTAAGACATGAGTAATCCAAAGAAAATGTCAAAGGCCACCCACGGACCCCCCACACCCCATGCCAATTCTACCCCAACAACGAGTATAAAGTATCAATTCTCTATGTCTGAGAGTAGTATATATATATATATATATATATACAGTGCCTTGCGAAAGTATTCGGCCCCCTTGAACTTTGCGACCTTTTGCCACATTTCAGGCTTCAAACATAAAGATATAAAACTGTATTTTTTTGTGAAGAATCAACAACACATTTATTGGATATTTCAAACTTTTTTAACAAATCAAAAACTGAAAAATTGGGCGTGCAAAATTATTCAGCCCCCTTAAGTTAATACTTTGTAGCGCCACCTTTTGCTGCGATTACAGCTGTAAGTCGCTTGGGGTATGTCTCTATCAGTTTTGCACATCGAGAGACTGAATTTTTTTACCATTCCTCCTTGCAAAACAGCTCGAGCTCAGTGAGGTTGGATGGAGAGCATTTGTGAACACCAGTTTTCAGTTCTTTCCACAGATTCTCGATTGGATTCAGGTCTGGACTTTGACTTGGCCATTCTAACACCTGGATATGTTTATTTTTGAACCATTCCATTGTAGATGTTGCTTTATGTTTTGGATCATTGTCTTGTTGGAAGACAAATCTCCGTCCCAGTCTCAGGTCTTTTGCAGACTCCATCAGGTTTTTTTCCAGAATGGTCCTGTATTTGGCTCCATCCATCTTCCCATCAATTTTAACCATCTTCCCTGTCCCTGCTGAAGAAAAGCAGGCCCAAACCATGATGCTGCCACCACCATGTATGACAGTGGGTATGGTGTGTTCAGGGTGATGAGCTGTGTTGCTTTTACGCCAAACATAACGTTTTGCATTGTTGCCAAAAAGTTCAATTTTGGTTTAATCTGACCAGAGCACCTTCTTCCACATGTTTGGTGTGTCTCCCAGGTGGCTTGTGGCAAACTTTAAACGGCACTTTTTATGGATATCTTTAAGAAATGGCTTTCTTCTTGCCACTCTTCCATAAAGGCCAGATTTGTGCAAAATACGACTGATTGTTGTCCTATGGACAGAGTCTCCCACCTCAGCTGTAGACCTCTGCAGTTCATCCAGAGTGATCATGGGCCTCTTGGGTGCATCTCTGATCAGTCTTCTCCTTGTATGAGCTGAAAGTTTAGAGGGACGGCCAGGTCTTGATAGATTTGCAGTGGTCTGATACTCCTTCCATTTCAATATTATCGCTTGCACAGTGCTCCTTGGGATGTTTAAAGCTTGGGAAATCTTTTTGTATCCAAATCCGGCTTTAAACTTCTTCACAACAGTATCTCGGACCTGCCTGGTGTGTTCCTTGTTCTTCATGATGCTCTCTGCGCTTTTAACGGACCTCTGAGACTATCACAGTGCAGGTGCATTTATACGGAACTTGATTACACACAGGTGGATTGTATTTATCATCATTAGTCATTTAGGTCAACATTGGATCATTCAGAGATCCTCACTGAACTTCTGGAGAGAGTTTGCTGCACTGAAAGTAAAGGGGCTGAATAATTTTGCACACCCAATTTTTCAGTTTTTGATTTGTTAAAAAAGTTTGAAATATCCAATAAATGTCGTTCCACTTCATGATTGTGTCCCACTTGTTGTTGATTCTTCACAAAAAAATACAGTTTTATATCTTTATGTTTGAAGCCTGAAATGTGGCAAAAGGTCGCAAAGTTCAAGGGGGCCGAATACTTTCGCAAGGCACTGTATATATATATATATATATATATATATGACAGCTGTCAGTTGGATGGATTATCTTGGCAAAGGAGAAATGCTCACTAACAGGGATTTAAAACATTTCTGCACAACGTGAGTAATATTTTTTTTGCGTATGGGACATTTCTGGGATCTTTTATTTCAGCGCATGAAACCTGGGACCAACACTTTACATGTTGCATTTATATTTTTGTTCAGAATACTGTGCTTTCCAAATACTCACTGGTTCCCTTTGTTTCTGATTCATTAGTGTACCTATACGTAACAGACTTACAATTGTACAAGGATGCTTTCATGTATTCAAAGTTTTTTTATGAGCATGGCCATAAAATAAATAAATAGCTCGATGTAACATCAATAGGTTTAGGCTAATATATGATACTCACATTTTCCCTATACCTATCATGAGGTTGCTACATCTTAGCCTATGAATGAAAGTTTACACTGTAGGTGCACAGGTCAAAATAAAAATTTGAGGACTCAAGGTGACAGTGCACATTCAATAATTCAATACCGCCTTGCACACTCTTGCCTGCATCTAGCTTATCTATGGTGTAATCATTAGTCCAACAGTTGCAAATTGGAGTTTCTATTGGACAAATGCAGTTGTGTTTATCACAGTTTAACGGAATCGGTGTAATGAATACACCCCTGATCACATCCAAACAGTTCACTTTCCTAGCATCCACATACAAACTGCATGATTATTTTGCTCGTTGTACAATTCCTTTTCGCATCTACTCCTTCTCTCCCTTTCCCTTCGTTTGTGGACTTCAGTGGACAACAAATCAGCGGTCTGTGACCAGGCAAAAAAAAAAATAACTTTGTAAGCCAAACCTTCATATCTTAACCGCTACACACAGCCTACATCGTCACCATATTAGCTAGCGTCATAGTCAACATAGCCAAAATAACGCGTTAGTAAACCAGCTACAATCAACCAAAAACGTACCTTGACTTGAGAGTTCCAGTGTTGGATAGCCATAACCAGCTAGCTAATATAGCGTCCCTCTCTGTTTGAGCCAGGTGTTTGAGTAGGCTTAACTAGCTCCATTTGCTAGCTAAGTTTATTTATTTATATATATATATATATAGCGTGCTCACCCTTCATGTTTAACCTGTCTAGGACACACGTTCTGCTAATGGAACCCCCCCCCAACATTCCGCTGAAAAGGCAGCGCGGGAAATTCTAAAATATTTTTTAGAAATATTTAACTTTCACACATTAAGGAAATTAATTTGTTCAAAACTGTTAAACTATTGTCTGAGTCAACTCACATTTTAAGCACCGCAGTGCTAGCTAGCTGTAGCTTATGCTTTCAGTACTAGTTTCGGTCTCTGATCCTTTGATTGGGTGTCAGTTCATGCCGCAATTACTGATTGGTTGAGGACATCCTCCAGAAGTTGTCATAATTATTGTAAGTCTATGGAACGGGGAGAGAACCACGAGCCTCCTAGGTTTTGTATTTAAGTCAATGTACCCAGAGGAGGGTACATTGACTACACCATGGCGCTACCCTACAGAGTGCTGTTAAGGCTACTTGTAGGCCTTCATTGCAAGACAGGGCATTTAGATCAATTATCTGGTGTGAATATATTTAGAGTTATCCAAAAATAACTTTAAACATTTCACTATTTTACTGAAATTCACTGAGGATAGTCCTCCCCTTCCTCCTCTGAGGAGCCTCCACTGGTCAACAACCATTTAATTTCTCAACCATACATCTTGCTGTTGTTTACCACCACAAAACACACATGGTTGTATCTACACTTGGCTAAGCAACAGTGCAGTTAGTGCAGTAGTGAGATGTGTGAGTCTTTACAATACTGATATTAACCAAGTATACTGTGCAAATTCACTAACCGGTGAACAGAACAAAGCTGGACAATCGGGTTAACTGTAGACCAATGGCCATCACTACATGATCATTCGGATCAAGTGTTCACATTGCATGCTCCCAAAGAGTGCCTAGTTATACAAATAATTACCTTAAACACACACTGACTCGAGGCCAACAGCACAGATTTTATTTTGGATTCACATTGTACACAACAAACAGAGGAATATATGAGGTTTCATTAGCTCTGTTGATTGTCTGTGGCAGGGCTGGCATGTGTGTTGTTCCTACTCTTCAAGTTGTGGACAGACTTCCATTTCTCAAGCCTGAGTGGAAGCTTTGCTAGTAGTGGGAAGAAGACAGCAAACAGCTGTTAAGCTTTGTTTAGAAGTCTCGATTGTAGAAAGGAAGGCATGAAAGGTAGGGTTACAGCGGAATGGCAAGGCAGTGCCGGGTGGGCAGTTTGGGCCAGCAGAGGGAACAAACATTGAACCATGTGGAGGAAGAAAAACAGTCCATGTGAGGTTATTTACCATTATAAACTAGGTGGGTCGAGCCCTGAATGCTGATTGGCTGACAGCCGTGGTATGTCAGACCGTATACCATGGGTATGACAAAACAGCTTTCATCTTTTTTAAATTATTTTTTTTACAATGGTAACTAGTTTATAATAGAATAAAGAACCTCGGGGGTTTGTGGTATATGGCCAATATACCACAGCTAAGGGCTGCATCCAGGCATGACGTGTTGCGTCGCGCCCAAGAACAGCCCTTAGCCGTGATATATTGGCTATATACCACACCCCCTCGTGCCCCATTTCTTAAATAGACATTTGAGTTGGGAATGAGAGAATAAATTGATTCAAGACAAAACATTTCTCCTTCTGATAGTCTCAGATTAAATCAAATAGACGGACTATATACCTTTCATGTTTAATATTTCAATCTTAAACCTTTTGAGTTGAACATACGAGTATGAAATTCACCAAACAAACAGAGACAAAGTGGATCTTGGTGCAGTCATTCCCAACCCTCCATTCCCTGTCGACAGAACACAGTGCCTGGACCAGTATTGACCATGGTGCCATCATGGTTAAACTGGCTTTAGGAGTGGTTGACCTTCTCACACACAATGACAGATCTACACATCTATTTTCAAGGATGCATCTTCATGCCTGGAATGTTGAATAACACATTCACCCATCACAGTCCCCTCAAAACCAAAGAGATGGCAAGTTATAAAACGCAATGGTGTATCCCACTCCGGCTGTTAGCTGCGGTAATCTTTATCCTCAGCTTGTCCCTTTTTATGACACTATTAAAAAAAATCTATTTCATTGCAATTATTATAATACTGCAATATGACCATACATTACAACACTATATAAAGAGAAGACTCCTGTGTCAAAATGTGTTAGCTAAATGAATTAAATTAGGTACAGTGATATATTATATTCATGTGAAAATATATACCCTTGAGTCAAGGCATCCCATTCACATCTTAAAGTGGAATCCCTAATTTCCCCCTCCCCAAAAAAAATTGGCCCGAATAATTTACAAAATAATACATTTATCATCAGTTGATGTAGTAAGTGACTGTTAATATAGTGGGGGAGTAGATCATAAATATTTCTACTTCATATTCTAGTGTGATATTAATCATCTCAATGAAGTGCTATATGAAGAATTGTCCCTTTTAAATCTGCAGATAGTTATTTTACAGGTATGTCAGGGTCTCCAGTAGTGAGTCTTATATCCCAACATCACATACAATTATAAAAACAAAAATGAGTCTAATCATGATCTGTTAACTGCCATAAAAATAAATTCTACATAACCACATTCATCTCATCCTCAACCTGCTCTTGAAGACAGGATTGTTTTTCAGTGGACAAAAGGTAGTCAGAACATACTTTTTCTAATATTTCCAGATAGAAAAATCTATTGGAATAGGTGCCCTTTCCTCTACCCCTTTTTTGCAACAGAATTGGCAATTATGACTTGAGCTACACCCACTAGGCTGAGGACAAAGAGGTACCGAAGCGCCAGCCGAGAGGGTAACAGACACCCTGCTTGTATCGTTCACATGCATCAAGATGGCACAGGACAGAACCACACCCCCAGAAAACACACAATAGAGAAACCAAGATAAAAATGTAAAATATGTCCTTTCCAGTTTGCTGTCGCCGACCCATCACCTCAATTGTACAACTGAAGAGAAACACATCAAAACACCAGATGAGATGAGAACGGAGGAAAAGAAGAGTTCATTTTGCCATGGTGTGTGCACCTGGCGTTGGCAGCACAGCAGCCCAGGTTACCTGCAGTGAGCTAGGCAGGGACCAGGGAGGTGGTGAGGTCTGGGGCCCAGGTCAGGAGCACCGCTAGGCTACCTCTTCCGGTGGGTCAGGACTACCCAGGCCACTACAGCAGCTAGGGCCACCAGGGCAGCTCCACCGTAAAGCAGCACTGGAAGCTCCAACTTGGGCTCTGGTTCCATTTGCACTGGGGCCTCCTCAGCTGGGGCCACAGGGGTCTCCACAGGGACTGGGGGTGCCTCCAGGACAGGCGCTGTTGCCAGCTCCAACACGGTCTCTGACTGAGGTTCAGGCTGGGGCTCTTCTAGAACGGGCTCTGGCTGGGGTGGTGCTGCTGCGACTGGCATTGGGACTGGCTCTGGGACTTGCTCTGCTGGTTGGGGAGTAGGGGGCACCTTGGCGGTTGCTGCCTCAACAACAGGGGCAGGCTCAACCACAGGGGCTAGTGCAGGGGATTCGGGCTCTGACATGGGAACAGTGGATGGGGCACGCGGTTCTGGCTCTGACGGGACCGCCGACAGGGGAGCAGGGGTCTTGAAGACGACCGGCTCCTCCAGACATCCCACCACAGGCTCTGGGGCTGCTGGGACAGGAGGCGGGGTGTCATCCCTAAACTCCGCCCTCAGCTTGGCCAGTTCGCTCTCCGTCCCCAGTACGCTCAGCATGATCTCCTGCAGCTCAGGCGCCTCTGCCCCGCCCTCACCCTCCTCTGCGTCCTCTCGCTCTACGTGCACAATGTCAGAGTTGGAAGAGTTGTTCTCGCTGCGCTCCTCTGAGAGGTTGCCCTCGTTGCTTTCAAGGCTCTTGAGGTCTTCGGGATGGTCCATCATGCCCACCTGTGCCCAGGACTCGTGGCCTGCCAGAGACACACGTAAGCTTTCTGTCTGCCAGCTGCCCAGCTCACTGTTATCTCCGGTGCCCAGCAGCGATGTGGGAAGCTGCTCTCCAGACAGGATATAGATGTCGTTGCTGTCCTCGGCTATGATCAAGCCCTGCTGCTCCTCTTCCTCCAGGCTAAACACTGTACCCTGAGAGGGAACACAAGTTCAGTGGTCAATATGGAATCACAAAAATAACAAGCATTGCATTTTCACAAAGTGCTGATGGGTGGGATATAATAAGCTTATGACCTTGTGGGATAAATAAATGAGACTGACACTTAAAAAAAAAAAGAAGGTCAACACCTCTGCCACTACTGGTCCACTGCTAAGAAAGGTACGGATACTCCCAATTCTTGTGAATTTTAAAGCAATATCACAGTAAAAAAAAGTGACGCACACCTCAGTAAAGTTCAATGTCACATCTTTCACTTATATCTCACAGGAGCTGCAATACAAAGGCTTTGATGTGGTTTGGTAAAGTGTGCAGTCACCACCTGAAACCAATCAGCCCATCTGAGGCTACAGTACGTCATCGGTGTTATCACAGACCTTTTGTCTCGACTTAACTTCCTACTGACCATTCTAAAGGAAAACACTGAGGATATCACAATCTAATTAATATTTCTGTGCTTTAACATTTGTTTAGAGTTGCTGTATGCACCTACCCTGGTCTTGATGAAGTCGACACCATTGACAAAGGGCCATAGCCCATGGGAGTGATCGACTAGAGTAAAACCTATTTAGAACCGGTGCATCTTATTTACTGGGAAATAAAATAATTCTGATAGTGGTGACAGACTTCTAAAAAAGGTATCCTCAGAGAGCTGCCGGTCCGTAGCTGCTCTTAAGTAACTGAATATAGGGCAATGGGCACAAGCTTGAAAACAAATTAAACAATGGTATATACTCCCAACCAGGCTATTGTGACACAGGTTTCTGTTTGTATGCGCATCTCTTCTTATGGTATCAATATCAAATGATCAAAGTAGCGTCTACAGTAGGTCAAAATGTAAACTTGTCTCAGAAAACACACACTGAATTCCAACGAGTGGTGTGAATGGGAACTAACAACCGGGTCAGAAGCCTGATGTTTTACTTTATTTTTTAAATTTAACTAGGCAAGTCAGTTAAGAACAAATTCTTATTTACAATGATGTCCTACCCCGGCCAAACCCGGACGCTGCCCTATGGGACTCCCAATCACGGCCGGATGTGATGCAGCCTGGACATAATCTAATCTAACAGTCATTTTGGCTGTAGAGCAGGGATCTCCAACTAGATTCAGCTGAGGAAGGATTTTTTCTTGGGATGGTCGGAGGGCCGGAACATAATTACAAATCATTTGTAGACCGCAAATTCACCGCAAGGAGCCCAAACATATAATACTTGACTAAAACGATTTCAAACCTTGCTTACATTTGTATATGATCATGTGTCTCTCTAGCACGCGTGGGAATACCGGAACAGATTTCCCTAATTAAGATCACAGATTCTGGTGTTTTCACAGTTTCTTTTCTAGCTCAGAAAACCATTTGTAGCGTCAGATGGGGAACCCTGCTGTAGATTGAATCTGGGGCGGCAGGTAGCCTAGTGGTTAGAGTGTTGGGCCAGTAACCGAAAGGCTGCTAGATCGAATCACAGAGCTGACAAGGTACAAATCGGTCGTTCTGCCCCTGAACAAGGCAGTCATTGTAAATAAGATTTTTCTTAACCGACTTGCCTAGCTAAATAAATCAAAATTGCATTCTATTAGCCACAGTACTGCTCCAATAGTTCCATTTAGGCCTATACAGTGCATTTGGAAAGTATTCAGACCCCATGACTTACGTTACAGCCTTATTCTAAAAAGGATTACATTATTTATTTTCCTCAATGATAAAGCAAATAGGTTTTTAGAAAAGTTTGCAAATGCATTAAAAATAAAACAGAAATACCTTTACATAGTTATTCAGACCCTTTGCTATGATACTTCAAATTTAGCTCAGGTGCATCCTGTTTCCATTAATCATCTTTGAGATGTTTCTACAACTTGACTGGAGTCCACCTGTGATAAATTAAATTGATTTGACATCATTTGGAAAGGCACACACGTCTATATTAAAAAGGTCCCACAGTTTACAGTGCATGTCAGAGCAAAAACGAAGCCATGAGGTCGAAGGAATTGTCCGTAGAGCTACGAGACAGGATTGTGCCGAGGTACAGATCTGAGGAAACAAACCTAAACATTTCTGCAGCATTGAAGGTCCAAGAACACAGTGGCCTCCCATCATTAAATGGAAGAAGTTTGGGACCACCAAGACTCTTGGAACTGGCCACCCAGCCAAACAGCAATCGGGACAGAATGGCATTGGTCAGAGCGGTGACCAAGAACCCGATGGTCACTCTGGCAGAGCTTCAGAATCCCTCTGTGGAAATAGGAGAACCTTCCAGAAGGTCAAATCTCTGCAGCACTCCACCAATCAGGTCTTTATGGTAGAGTGGCCAAACGGAAGCCACTCCTCAATAAAAAAAAAAGGCACATGACAGCCCGCTTGGAGTTAGTCCTTTGGGTGCCTATTGGCTATCAGACCATGAGAAACAAGATTCTCTGGTCTGAAGAAACCAGGATTGAACTCTTGACCTGAATGCCAAGCATCTCGTCTGAAAGAAACGGTGAAGCATGGTTGTGGCAGGATCATGCTGTGAGGAGAATTTTCAGAGGCAGGGACTGGGAGAGTAGTCAGGATCGAGGGAAAGATGAACGGAGCAAAGTACAGAGATCCTTGATCAAAACCTGCTCCAGAGCGCTCAGGACCTGACTGGGGTGAAGGTTCACCTTCCAACAGGACAACGACCCTAAGCACACAGCCAAGACAACGCAGGAGTGGCTTCGGGTCTCTACAGGTCTCTGAATGTCCTTGAGTGGCCCAGCCAGAGCCCAGACCTGAACCCAATCAAACATCTCTGCAGAGACCTGAAAATAGCTGTGCAGCTATGCTCCCCATCCGATCTGCAGAGAATGCGAGAAACTCCCCAAATACAGGTGTGCCAAGCTTGTAGCGTCATACCCAAGAAGACTTGAGGCTTTAAAATCGCTGCCAACGGTGCTTCAACAAAGTACTGAGTAAAGGGTCTGAATACTTGTGAATGTGATTTCAGTTATTTAAATAATTTTTGCAATACCCCATAATGCTGTGTCATTATGGGGTATTGTGTGTAGATTGTAGATGAGGGGAAAAAAAAACATTAATCCATTTTAGAATAAGCTGTAACGTAACAAATTGCGGGAGGGGGGGAAATCAAGGGGTCTGATTACTTTCGAAAGCACTGTTTTTAGATGTCAATATTTGACCAGGTAGGTAAGTGGGTAGGAGGCTATTCAGGCACATTTAATAAAAAGGGAGATCTTTGTGTAGGAAGCTTGAACATCAGCACTTTAGGTGGCTGCATCGCGTGTCAGACGGTGTGAAAATGGCTGCCTCAGAGCTCAAACTGAATTCCCACAGAGCACGGTAGGGGTAGCAGGGTGCCATGGACTTGACAGGATGGCTCTGACAGCACTAACTGAGTCAGCCTAATCCACATCTCCCCCATGAAAAGATAAGGTTAAACTGTTACGGTTCATTCAGGTAGGCTAAATAAACGGCTCTGGTACATTTCTCTTCCATTCAAACAGGCTTGCAAATGACTACTTATTTGCATCGGACTCACAGAACATTTTCATAACTAAAATGGGGCCATATTGTATCTATGTAAAATACAGGTGTTTGAGCTAAGGGCCTATAGCCTGACTGAAGGTTATTCTCCTTACAAGGACATTCTCTCAGAGGCCAGGCTGCATCCCGGGAGGCCAGGCAGGGGATTAAAACTAAACGCCAACCCTTCCTAGCATGCACTGTCTGGGTGTAAGCGGATTTGCGTGTGGGAGAGTGGTTGACATCATTTTTTTAAAAACCCTCCTCTCTGGGCAGGGTTTTAAGTGGTTGGATAAAGAAGGGCAGCCATGTTGTGTGAGGGCCACATGAATAGGTCTCCATCTGGGAGTAACAACTGTTGGGCAAATGAAATAAATCTGCAGGAGACCTTTAACCAGTTACTAAATCCAAAAAACGACTTATTTTCCTATGTTCTCAAAAGAGCATATGGTAAAGCTCTCCCCATCAGCAGGCTAAGTAGACCACCAATTATTCAGTAGCTAGCAGCTAAAAACATGACCAAATGGGGAAATCTGATTTTCTAGGACACAGCATAAGCAGACACAAGTGAAATAAAATCTAGATATTTTGGCTACTTCATATGAAAACAAACACCAAACTTGAGATGTCCACACCTGTCATCCTTAACTTCACTCCCTGTATGAAATACTAAATGCATGCTCTTCAACCGATCGCTGCCCGCACCTGCCCGCCCGCCTAGCATCACTACTCTGGACGGTTCGGACTTGGAATATGTGGTCAACTACCTAGGTGTCTGGTAGTTAAGCATCTCCAATCCAAAATTAAATCTAGAATCAGCTTCCTTTTTTGCAACAAAGCCTCCTTCACTCATGCCACCAAACATACCCTCGTAAAACTGACTATCCTACCGATCCTTGACTTCGGCGATGTCATTTACAAAATAGCCTCCAACACTACTCAACAAACTGGATGCAGTCTATCACAGTGCCATTCGTTTTGTCACCAAAGCCCAATATACTACCCACCACTGCGACCTGTATGCTCTCGTTGGCTGGCCCTCGCGTCATATGTTGCCAAACCCATTGGCTCCAGGTCATCTACAAGTCTTTGCTAGGTAAAGCCCCGCCTTATCTCAGCTCACTGGTCACCATAGCAGCACCCACCCGTAGCACGCACTCCAGCAGGTATATTTCACTGGTCACCCCCAAAGACAATTCCTTCTTTGGCCGCCAATCCTTCCAGGTCTCAGCTGCCAATGACTGGAATGAATTGCAAAAATCTCTGAAGCCTTATATCTCCCTCTCCAACTTTAAGCATCAGCTATCAGAGCAGCTTACAGATAGCTGCACATAGACCAATTTATATATATTTTTGCTCCTTTGCACCCCAGTATCTCTACTTGAACATTCATCTTCTGCACATCTATCACTCGTGTTTATTTGCGAAATTGTAATTATTTCGCCACTACAGCTTATTTATTGCCTCCCTAATCTTACTTAATTTGCACACACTGTATATAGACTTTTCTATTGTGTTATTGACTGCACGTTTGTTTATTCCATGTGTAACTGTGTTGTTTCTGTCGCACTGCTTTGCTTTATCTGGGCCAGGTCGCAGTTGTAAATGAGAACTTGATCTTAACTAGCCTACCAGGTTAAATAAAAGGTGATAAAAAATGAACACCTATAACTTCACACACCACGTTGATACAAAGACAGTTGCCGTTGTACAACAGAATTTTGAGGTGTTGTGATCGGTTGTCAGGTGTGTTACAAAACTCCCCACCCTCGCTACGACACACACACACCCACAGAAAGACAAACTACTACACACACTGTTCCCCTGAGAGGAAGTCAGGCGGCCCCACACAGGAACAGCTCTTCCCAAACTACAGTGCCTTCCGATAGTATTCACACTCCTTGACTTTTCACTATTTTTTTGTCAACAATCTACACAAAATACTATATTAATGGAAAATCAAACACTAATATTTTGATTAGCTAAGTATTCAACCCCCCCGTGTCAATACATGTTAGAATCACCTTTGGCAGCAATTACAGCTGTGTGTCTTTCTGGGTAGGTATAAGAGCTTTACACACCGGGATTGTACAATATTTGCACATTATCCTTTCTAAAATTATTCAAGCTCTGTCAAGTTGGTTGTTTAGCAGACAGCCATTTTCAAGTGTTGCCATAGATTTTCAAGCCAACTTAAGTCAAAACTGTAACTAGGCCACTCAAGAACATTCAATGTTGTCTTGGTAAGTAACTCCACTGTATAAATGTGGCTTTGCATTTTAGGTTATTGTCCTGCTGAAAAGGTGGATGTCGCCCAGTGTGTTGGAAAGCATACAACCAGATTTTCCTTTAAGACTTTGCTTAGCTCTATTCAATTTAAATTGTAGTACAACTCCCTAGTCCTTGCCGATGACAAACATACCCATAACATGATGCAGCCACCACCATGATGGAAAATCAGAAAATATTTTTCAAATTAGTGATTCGAGTGGTACTCAGTGATGTGTTGGATTTGCCCCAAACAATGCTTTGTATTCAGGACAAAAGTTAGATTTGCCAAATGTTTTGCAATATTACTTTAGTGGTGCCTTATTACAAACAGGATACATGTTTTGGAATATTTGTCATTCTGTACAGGCGTCCCTTTCACACCGTCATTCAAGTTAGTATTGTGGAGTAACTACAATGTTGTTGATCCACCCCTCAGTTTTCTATCACAGCCATTAAACTGTTTTAACGTCACCATTGGCCTCATGGTGAAATCCCTGAGCAGTTTCCTTCCTCGCCAGCAACTGAGTTAGAAAGGACGCCTGTATCTTTGTAGTGACTGGGTGTATTGATAACCCATACAAAGTGTAATTAATAACTTCACCATGCTCAAAGGGATATTCAAAGTCTGCTGTTTTTATTTTTACCAATAGGTGCCCTTTGCTAGGCATTGGAAAACTTCCCTGGTCTGTTGAATCGGTGTTTAAAATTCACTGCTCGTCTGAGGGACATCACAGATGTATGTGTGGGGTACAGAGTAGTCATTCAAAAATCACATTAAACACCATTGCACACCAGGTTAGTCCATGCAACTTATTAAAATTTAGTCCTGAAGTTATTTAGGTTTGCTAAAACAAAAGGGTTGAATACTTAAATGACTCGGGCGGCGCACAATTGGCCCAGCGTCATTCGGGTTAAGCGGTCACTGTAAATAAGAATTTGTTCTTAACAGACTTGCCTAATTAAATAAATGTTAAATATTATTATTACACACCGGCCATTTCAGCTTTTCATTTTTTATTAACGTAATTCCACTTTGACATTAAGGGATAGTGTGTGTAGTGACAAAATCTGAATTTAATAAAATGTCAAATTCAGGCTGTAACACAAAATGTGGAAAAAGTCAAGGGGTGGGAATACTTTCTGAAGGCAGTGTATGTACCACTCGACAATGCTGTGTTAAAACACCTGTACCACACAATGAGGGAAGTGATACCGCCACACACCCACAGTTAAACTTACCTCAGGGATGACACTACGCTCCACTGCACCTATGAACAGTTACCACAACCTTAACAGTCAAGGTACAGTGAGGTTGTGAGTGATTGGTGATTACATAGGCTATACATTTACATTTTAGTCATTTAGCAGATGCTCTAATCCAGAGTGATTTACAGGAGCAATTAGGGTTAAGTGTCTTGATCAAGGCCACAGAACTTTCACCTAGTCAGCTTGGGGATTCGAACCAGAGACCTTTCGATTACTGGCCCAACGCTCTTAATTGCTAGACTACCTGCTGCGATACTAGGCTCCGGTGTAAAAAAATTAAATCACCAGTGAAGGGCAACATTTAATCCCACACTAGTATCACATGTACAGCCACATCTAAAATACAGTACGAGATCCTTTTAGTAAAGACTTGGAAGCCTGCATCGTTTGAAATGAGAGCTGGTAGTTTGTCCCAGCAGGCTCTCAGTCACATGTGACTTGCTACCTGTCACCCAAACATACCAGAGCTCTTTGCCAACACAAATATTAGAATTGGGAACTCAAGTCATGTTACAGACTGGCTGACTTAATTTCACTCATTTTTCTTTGCTCCAAAAGATAATGTGAAAGGATAATTGGTTTTTGGTGTCTGTTCCAATGTTAAAGGCCCAGCGCAGTCAAACACATGACCTCATAATGTGAATTTTCATGAAAATCTGTCAACAATTGGATGGAACCCAAGCTACATAAGAAAATCAGAAATGATCGAATATAGAGAGAAAAAAAAGAACAGCTGCATTGGACCTTTAATGCTTAGCCTACATGTATGCATTGGTGTGTACAGATTTGCAATTATGTTTATGGACACCGGTCTGGGTGTTCTGATAAATGTACGTTTAATTTCTATTTAACTAGGCAAGTCAGTTAAGAACAAATTCTTATTTACAGTGACGCCTAGGAACAGTGGGTTAACGGCCTTGTTCTGGGGCAGAACGGCAGATTTTTACCTTGTCAGCTCGGGGATTCGATCTAGCAACCTTTTGGTTACCGGCCCAATGCTCCAACCACTAGGCTACCTGCCGCCCCAAGACTGCTTACGTAACATAACATTAACAGAGGAGTTCTTGGTAGTCAGACATTGAGAGACTCATGATGACGTCAGGCTCCATGCTTAGCCAGCCAGCCCAGAGGCATCTAACCTTCCAGTATACTCAGATACAAATTTTGTTTCTCAGAAACTATAATCCCATAGTAGTGAGTTGGTTTCAGAACGAGGGACCCATACTAACAATACCTCTCATTTAGTGTCGTGTGCTGCTATGAAGTGCCATCAAAGGGGATTGACTTCCAGGAGGGGCCACTGGACACAGTAACATAATGGCCATTCAATATAGTCGCACAAGAGCGTTGTCAGTGACATAAAAACATCCCCCAGTCAGGATTCCCCCATTATTACTGACCCTAATCCCATCACTCCTCCCTCATCCAATTAATCCACTAACACTAAAGAGCAACAAAGCTATTCTAACCTACCGTGTCAAACGAGTAAGACATCATGTACCCTTTTAGGAAGTAGCTTTCATTAAAAAAAAATACAAGGATCCAGTTGCCCCCAAGAGAGGCATGGCCTCCTTTCTTGTGTTAGATTGACTGCAGCTGGGTGTAGGCCTATAACCAGGTTTATCCAGGAGGGTTAATGTGAAGCAGCTGGCCTGATGGGAAAAGCCACATGGATGAATGACTACTCGTCTTCTACAAATTAACACCTAACTAAAAAAAATGACCAGTTTGCCCTCATTTATGAGATGAGTTTCAACAAGAGAGCCTGGTAACAGCCAGATAGCGAGACTGTTTGGCCTTGGAGCATCAGACAGAAGACCTTGAGACCAGGTGTCCAGCACAAAAGGTTGTGTTGCTCTCGCTGTGTAAGTATGTGTGACGCAGGTCAGACAGCAGCAGTAGACACTGACCTGGGTTCGGCTATTAGCATAGATGCCCTGACCATCCTACAGTGGGGATCTGACCTGGGTTCAGCTGTTAGCAGTTGAGAGGTGACACTGCTCTGGGAGGATAGAACTATAAGTAGGCCAGTCTGGCTTCTGGTAATTTTTCCTCAGCAGAGCCCGACACTGCAAAACAAAGAGATGCACTCAGCATTTCACCCCAGCAGCAGAGAAATCTTACGTAACATAACAGAGGGCTGTGCAGCCTGACATAGACCAGAACACCCCCCCCCCCCCCCCCAAAAAAAATATGATTTGTCCCCGTGTGTTTATAAGGCAACCAAAATTCAGTATATGTGAAAGTATTTGGGCATTTGCCTGACTAATCTGTCCAGTTTGTGGCCTTTTGGCAAGTAACTTGACTATTGTGCGCTGCAACGGAGGCTGCGCAATTTGAGAACGCAACGTAAGCACACCTGTCACAAGCAGTTTGAGGGACACCAAAATGAAACTATTACTGCATTCATTTTCTGAACATTTTAGCCTTCCTCTCCCAGATGACCTTAGACAAGGTGTCAGAGACAATATTTGTCCGGTCACTTCCGAGCGACAGGAGTTGCATCACCCATGACAAGGTCTGTAATAGGACATGGCTGAAGGTCCCTGTCAGAACACACACGAGCAGCAGTTTTCACTGTCGTGTTGAAGGACAGCAGTCAGTGCTGTCTGAAGGACAGGGCTAGAAATAGATGGACAGGGTGTGTCGGGGTGTTCAAGGGCAAAGGTCAGATAAAGACCTCTGCACCAGCCAAGTTTAATACAGACACACCCCTCACTCTTAGATTAGCCACAGTGTTTTAGGCTCTCACACAGTTCCAGTATGTCACAGACCCAAACCCTTCATGGTGAACAGGTTCAAATGCAGTCATACCCATGCTAGTCCATTTTGTATCAGAAGCCATCCTTATTCAAAATGTCTCTAGTGTATTGCATTCCCCTTGCTTACTCATCACCCCCCCCCCCCCCTCCCATGGCCGGGTCGGATTTATGAGCTGCTGGTCTTGTTGTTCAATGAAGTGAACATGACATTGGGGTCATAATCCTTTTTGTTTCCTAATGTAATTAAACAAAAAGGCATGGTCATTGTCAGAGCCACCAAACACAGGAGGGACCACGGTCACGAGGATGGCACGACGTACCCGTCATCTAAATCAATCTGCCACCCATCAGATTTACAGTGATAACTACAACCAATCAAAATCGCTCAATAAGTGATAACCCAGGAGGTTGTTTGGGAATTTCTTGTCTGTAAAAGTTGCAAGATAGATTGAGGGAAAATTCAGTGCATTCTGTTCTGTTCTAAATGCTCCGTCAGAGGACCTTAGGGATTATTGTGTTCTAGGCACTGTGTTCAAACTGTCAACTCAGATATCCACACACTTCACATCACGGTCAAACGAGCTAAAACCAGATTCGGAGACGCAAGCCCTTCCCTACGGTCTAGAGTTCTTCAATCCCCCCCCCAACCGTCTCTTACGAACTACGATCAATGTTCTCCCACAGTCCTCTACAAACACGCGCCACCAAAAAGCACAAGATGAATGACCTACCTGACTGTGACCCAGCAACTATACAGTAAGTGGTTCCCTGAGCAGGTTTAGAAGCCCAGAAAGAGTCCCAACAACAACAAAAAGAGAGCCAGAGACAAAGGGAGGGAGGAGTGGAGAGAAAGGGGGACCCTGTTGTAGCGAAGTGGAGCCACACACACCGCTGTGACAGAATGACAGTAACGGAGCTTTAACTTCACACCACAGGAGGAGTTTCCACTGGCGTGTCATACCCACCCCCACGCCCTCTACTCCACTCTCTCCCTCCCCCTGCGTTCCCAGCCCTAGCCTATGGACCATTCCTGACATAAGTGGGAATGTGGCAAAGTTAGTATGGCCAAGGGACATAATGTGAGAGCATAAGTGAGTCAGGGAGGATGCATCAGAGATGGTCGTAGTATGTTATCCCTTCACTGACCGACCGCCTGTTCTTCCAGTTCTCTGCTGCCAATGACTGGAACAAACTGCAAAAATCTCTGAAGCTGGAGACTCTTAGCTCCCTCACTAGCTTTAAGCACCAGCTGTCAGAGCAGCTCACAGATCACTGCACCTGTACATAGCTCATCTGTAAACAGCCCAGCCAATCTACCTCATCCCCATACTGAATTTACTTAACATGCACCCCAGTCTCTCAACTTGCACATTCATCTTCTGCACATCCTAACATTCCAGTGTTTAATTGCTATATTGTAATTACTTTTCCACGATGGCCTATTTTTTGCCTTACCTCTTATCCTACCTCATTTGCACATGCTGTATATAGATTATTCTACTGTATTATTGATTGTGTTTGTTTATTCCATGTGTAACTCTGTTGTGTGTCAAACTGCTTTGCTTTATCTTGGCCAGGTCACAGTTGCAAATGAGAACTTGGTTCTCAACTAGCCTAGCTAGTTAAATAAAGTTGAAATAAATGTTTTTAAAAAACTGCCCCACAGCAATTCTTATTCTCACCACAAGACAAGGACAGCCTTGTGTTTCTTTTCCCTAGGGCTTGTTACTGTAATGAATAGGCTACACTGTATCTGTATTGATAGCATAACCACTTCTTCTACATGTCCAGTGGTGGTAGGTGCCGTTTAAGATTAGGAAGGATGATTTGTCTTTATGAGCATGGCATTATTTTCATTAGAGCACATTGGATGACTCATTTATATTCCAGTCACCCAGTTCAATGTAACATGGATAGGTTTAGGCTTCAACATGATACTCACATTTGCCCTATACCCATGATGAGGTTGCTACAAACTACCCTACAAATGAACGTTTATAACATAGGTGCACAGATTGAGACAAATTGGAATAATCAAGGTGACAGAGTGTGACAAATTTTTTCTTGCCTGCATCTAGCTGATCTGGAGTGTAATCATTAGTCCAAACCAGTTGCAAAATGTTACATTCTGTAACTAAAACAAGAGTTTATTTTGGACAAATTCACTTAGGTCCCTCCCAGTTCAGTTCCGTGTGCTTCAGTTTAAGAAAAGTTTTGCAACAGAATCAGCGGAATGAATACACCCCTGATGACAGTTCACTTTCATAGCAGCATCATCACTTTACTCATTGTATAATTCCTTCTATGCACTCTCCTCCTCTCACCTTTTCCCTTTGCCTGTGGACTTCAGTGCACATCACAACAGCGGTCTGTGACCAGGTGCAAAAACTTCTCCAAGCCAAACCGTCATACCATAAACACGAAACAGCCTACGTTGTCACCATATTAACTTAAGTCAACAAACTAGAACTAACGCATTAGTAAACCCACAATCAGACAGTAAGCACTTTAATAGTTACACCAGCAGGCCCCGGTGGCAATAAATTAATAAAACACAAAAGCTTACCTTGATTTGGAAGAGTTGCCGTGTTAGATAGCCTGCTAGCTAACATAAATAACATGACACTTCAGAGAGTCAAGTGGTTGAGTAGGCTAAATTAGCTGCATTAGCTAAGTGAGTGAAAGGTAAACTAAAAGAGGTCTCTCCCTCTCTATAGCCAGTCTCTCAACAATGACTAAATGCCCTTACAGCCAACCATGTACAGTGGATCTCTGGCACCCTCCTCTGGCTATAGTGTGTTGTGAAAAGAAACAGCAGCCAACAGGTCAAGGCTGAGACATTAATCTGCTTGAACTTTGCATAAGATATTAATAAGTGGTTCATTCTTGGCTTGTCCTCCGTCCCATCCCTCCCCTTGTCCAGTGTCCACTCACCCATCCTCCCTGCCGGATGATGTAGTCCGCCTCAGCCTCCTCCAGGAAATTGACCCCCAGAGGAAGGAGAGTGGCCAGGATCTGTCCTTCTCCCTGTAGGGCCTGCAGCAGCACTAAAGGCACCAGCACCTGGGGACAGTGTATTAGGCCCAGTTCAAGACACTACCCCAAAGGAACCAGGATGGGTAAAAGCAAAATGGTGGTTCCACCAGGACTTTCAACAAGGCTATGGGGAGCTTCCACCACACATCAGATTCAGGGATGGCACGGTAATTGTATAATCATGTAACCGCTAATTATGAATGAAGACAGTGAGAAAAAAAATCATAACAGTAAAAAAAAAAAAAAAAATCCATGTTATTACTCAACTTCATATTCAAGTCGACAAACTTCACCCAAAAGCAGCAAAGTAGTTTGGCTTACATCTAACAGCAGATAAGGAGAGACCAGACAAAAGTAGCTAGTTTTAGAATTTTGTGATGTGGACTAAACAGCTGACTGAAGGCAGGACATACATTTGAGTCGGTTTGTGGTAACATGGATTCGTACGTGATGAAACTTTGTTGCTTGTTTCAGCAAGGTGTTGTAGCAAACCAGTCTTCGGTTGCCTGTGTCTTTTTTGCTATTCAAACGATAAAAACGGTGACCGCAGTCAATTGGCTGACAAATACCAGTCATTCCATGATCATCGCAGCCCTAATCAGATTCCTTAGGGCTGTGGTGTTTGCATTTACTAAGAGCTAGGGAAAAAGCGTCTAGGTTGTTTCTGAACTAGGCCTAATAGGCAGTAACAGCAGGTGCAAAGTAGAGATCCCTCACCTTGGCCCAGCCGCTCTGCGTGTGGCAGGAGACGTCTTGTGCTGCTTTTCTGAAACGCTCGTAGTCCAAAGGGCTGCCAAATGAACACACACAGTGATCATTCGCCAATGACCTTGTGAGTAACTTGAGAAATGCATGCGTCACAGAAAGCTGGTTTATAAATATGGTTAAGCTACATTAGAGACCCATGCATTCCTAGCCTATGTGATATATGAGTAATGTTCTTACATTTCTGTAACTTGAGAAAATTAAACAGAAGCCTATATGCTAGTTTGTCATTTATTAAACCTATATGGAGAGTTTCTTAGAAGAAGGCCTCAGAGTGGCACAAGGCACTGCATCTCAGCGCAAGAGGAGTCACTAGAGTCCCTGGTTCGAATCCAGGCTCTCACTTCCGGCCGTGATTGGGAGTCTACCCCAGCCAAACCCGGATAACGCCGGGCTAATTGTTCGCCGCACATCATTGTAAATAAGAATTTGTTCTTAACTGACTTGCCTAGTTAAAAGGTGAGAATGTATTTTTTATAAATAAATCCATATCATTAAAAGCGCAGTTAAAAATAAAAATAGACTGAAGTAGTCATATAATACAACCTCATACAAAATATCAATGTGCTGTTCTGAACTTGCTAGACAGGAACACTTTCCCTAAGACAGTATGAAAGGCACCATCAACTCCACCCTGACTGTAGGCCTACTGGTACAGGTGAGCCAGAGACGCATGTATATTTATGCTGATGAGGCTACCCAGCACTGCTGTGCTGTCTGTATTCAAGGATTCTTGAAGGCACTGAAACGCATGCCTTTTCCCAACCAAAATTGTCAACTACCAAACTAATAGGTTTCAACAACAAAAAGGGAAAACCACAATACAAAGAGTTTACTAAACCTGTTCTCTTTTAAAAAGGGTGAGCAGTGAACACTACAGCGGGCTACTCATGCTGCATGCACACACACAATGAGAATGTTTGGCTAGATGTACACCAGGGGAGAACTGCCCCCTCTCATTGAAGCCACGAAGTTCAAGGCCGACTGCAGTACTGCAGGCATTGTTTTCAGAAAACAGGATCCCCATTATAGTGAACAGGAGGATGGCAATCTTCATGGATAAAAAAATAAAAATAAACCTGGTACCAATATTTGCTTCTCTTACACCAGATGTAAGTTATGATAGGTTACACAGAATAAGTTAATGATAATTTAATAGTACAACAGCTAGCTCCAAGTCTTTATACAAATGAAGTCGGAAGTTTACATACACCTTATCCAAATACATTTAAACTCAGTTTCCCAATTCCTGACATTTAATCCTAGTAAAAATCCCCTTTCTTAGGTCAGTTAGGATCACCACTTTATTTGAAGAATGTGAAATGTCAGAATAATATTATTTATTTCACCTATCCCTTCATCACATTCCCAGTGGGTCAGACGTTTACATACACTCAATTAGTATTTGGTAGCATTGCCTTTAAATTGTTTAACTTGGGTCAAACGTTTTGGGTAGCCTTCCACAAGCTTCCCACAATAAGTTGGGTGAATTTTTGCCCATTCCTCCTGACAGCTGGTGTAACTGAGTCAGGTTTATAGGCATCCTTGCTCGCACACGTTTTTTCATCTCTGCCCACACATTTTCTATAGGATTGAGGTCAGGGCTTTGTCATGGCCACTCCAATACCTTGACCTTGTTGTTCTTAAGCCATTTTGCCACAACTTTGGAAGTATGCTTGGGGTCATTGTCCATTTGGAAGACCCATTTGCGACCAAGCTTTAACTTCCTGACTAATGTCTTGAGATGTTGCTTCAATATATACACAATTTTCCAACCTCATGATGCCATCTATTTTGTAAGTGCATCAGTCCCTCCTGCAGCAAAGCACCCCCACAACATGATGTTGCCACCCCCGTGCTTCACGGTTGGGATGATGATCTGCGGTTTGCAAGCCTCCCCCTTTTTCCTCCAAACATAACGATGGTCATTATGGCCAAAGTTCTATTTTTGTTTCAGACCAGAGAACATTTCTCCAAAAAATACAATCTCTGTCCCCATGTGCAGTTGCACACCGTAGTCTGGCTTTTTTAATGGCGGTTTTGGAGCAGTGGCTACTTCCTTGCTGAGCGGCCTTTCAGGTTATGTCGATACAGGCCCCGTTTTATTGTGGATATAGATACTTTTGTACCCGTTTCCTCCAACATCTTCACAAGGTCCTTTGCTGTCGTTCTGGAATTGATTTGCACTTTCCGCACCAAAGTACGTTCATCTCTAGGAGGCAAAATGCATCTCCTTCCTGAGTGGTATGACGGCTGCGTGGTCCCATGGTGTTTATACTTGCGTACTATTGTTTGTGCAGATGAGCGTAGTACCTTCAGACGTTTGGAAATTGCTCCCAAGGATGAACCAGACTTGGAGGACAAAAAAAATATATTTTTTTAAAATTCTGAGGTCCTGGCTGATATCTTTTGATTTTCCCATGATGTCAAGCAAAAAGTCACTGAGTTTGAAGGTCGGCCTTGAAAAACACCTCCAATTGACTCAAATTATGTCAATAAGCCTATCAGAAGCTTATAAAGCCATGACATTTCCTGGAATCTTCCAAGCTGTTTAAAGGCACAGTCAACTTAGTGTATGTAAACTTCTGACCCACTGGAATTGTGATAGTGAATAAGTGAAATTCTGTCTAAACAATTGTTGGAAAAATTACCTGTGTCATGCACAAAGTAGATGTCCTAACAGACTTGCCAAATCTATAGTTTGTTAACAAGACATTTGTGGAGTGGTTGACCTAAGTGTATGTCAACTTCCAACTTCAACTGTGTGTGTGTATATATATATATATATATATATATATATATATATATATATATATATATATATATATATATATATATATATATATATATATATATATATATATATATATAAAAAACAAAAAAAAAAATGTCCCTTTTTCAGGACCCTGTCTTTCAAAGATAATTCGTAAAAATCCAAATAACTTCCAAAACGGTCGTTAAGACACTAACAGCTTACAGACGGTAGGCAATTAAGGTCACAGTTATGAAAACTTAGGCCACCAAAGAGGCCTTTCTAGGGACTCTTTGAAAAATACCAAAAGAAAGATGCCCAGGGTCCCTGCTCATCTGCATGAACGTGCCTTAGGCATGCTGCAAAGAGGCATGCTGTTGTGGCCAGGGCAATAAATAGCAATGTCCGTACTGTGAGATGTTTAAGAAAGCGCTACAGGATGGACAGCTGATCGTCCTTGCAGTGGCAGACCATGTGTAACACCTGCACAGGATCTGTACATCCGAACATCACACCTGCGGATGGCAACAACAACTGCCCGAGCTACACCAGGAACGCACAATCCCTCCATCAGTGCTCAGACTGTCCGCAATAGGCTGAGAGAGGCTGGACTGAGGGCTTGTAGGCCTGTTGTAAGGCAGGTCCCCACCAGACATCACTGGCAACAACGTTGCCTATGGGCACAAACCCACCCTCGCTGGAACAGACTGGACTGGCAAAAAGTGCTCTCCACTGACGAGTCATGGTTGTGTCTCAACTGGGGGTGATGGTCGGATTTGCGTTTATCGTCAAAGGAATGAGCGTTACAGCGAGGCCTGTACTCTGGAGCAGGATCGATTTGGAGGTGGAGGGTCCGTCATGGTCTGGGGCGGTGTGTCATTGCAGGCAATCTCAACGCTGTGCATTACAGGGAAGAGTAGGCTCATCCTGACATGACCCTCCAGCTTGACAATGCTCCCGTCAACGCAGGTGGTCTTCTGGTAGGTCGTCATTGTAAATAAGTTTGTTCTTAACTGACTTGCCTAGTTAAATAAAGGTCAAATAAATAAAAGTACCCTGATACTCAATGAAAGGGGTAACACTGAGCTAGCCTGCAAAGTCACTTCCTGGAGTAGCTCAAACTGCGCGTGTTATGTCTACATAAATCGCCTACATGAGACGCCATCTTAACCAACCTCCTTGGCTTCAAATGCTCTATCGAGTCTTCACATTGAAATGAATGGCATCACGTGATCGAAGGCTTTGTCCATTCATAGATCGTCATTGATGTATACTGGAGAACAGACACTCACGCACTGAGGAGTGTGTGTACAGTGGAGGTCAGGTGTGTGTCCAGGTCTCTGGCCACCCGGTCG